>NW_026849599.1:0-38613 GCF_030869305.1 Colletotrichum tamarilloi
TCCTCGAGAGCCTGACGAAGCTGATCTTCGGTATATTGAGGCATTATATATAGAAGAAGACATGTGCAAAAGATGAGCCCATTTGGACGCGAATTGAAAATGTTGTGATAAAAGGAGGTTGGGGGTGGGCATTGGGTTGTGGTGGATTTTCGCGTTTTTGTGGGTGCCAGAAACAGGGGGGTGCCAGGAAGTGGGTATGTTGACTTACTCACTCGTCGGGTTGCCCTTGGAGTCGCGAAGAGACATCTTGTAAAGAGGCTCATCGATGAGTTTCCTGATCTCATCGTAGAGTCCAATCTGGTCGAGAACACGAGAACCATTGGGCAAAATGCCGATACTTGCGCCCACCTGGGGGGCCATCTCTCGATACCCCTCGAGAATGAGATAGTTGATCCCCACGCGCTCGAGCAGGTTCGCCAGCGTCAAGCCAGCTATCCCGCCGCCGGCGATCAGAACCGTAAAGTCCTTGGAAGGCATGACGACTAGAAAATGGTGTCAGTTTTTTCTAACTTCAAATTCGACCAGTAAATTGTGTTGAATCAAGTTATTCGCTGAGTAGAGTGTAGAGCCTTTCTTCCAAATTGGTGAAATCGGCGGGCTCCCGGCAGCTCGTTATATACAATGAATTTTTAACAGCTACATTGCGGACGTCATCAAAGCGCATTCAACCCGGATTGGCAATAACGACTCTTGACGTATTGTTCAACGACTTTGACGACGATAGTGGAGTTGAGAAGTCGAGGGAATTCTTGATTACAGCCTCAATGATCCAGGGCAGGCAGCTCGGAACCGAGGTGAAGCTTAAATACCATCGGACAAAACCCATCCAGATCGGCCCCACGTGGGAATGGAATAGTGGAATGGCACCCTTTCTAGTAACGGGAAAGTTATTTACTCACAATTTGTTTCTGATGTCGCGCTCCAATCGGGTTGTTGGAATTGAGGAAGTTTTGGGGGTACAGATTTGAACTTATCACCAGCAACGCAACTCAAGCGTCTTCACCATCTCGCAAGTCAGCTAGCGCTGACAACGTCGGGCGTGCTTGGGGCCTTATGTAGCCGACTTCTGAGAGAAATGCAAGCAAAACCCACCTTGTGAGCGATCCCTCAAGTGTCACAAGTGGGTGTTACCAATGTCCCAATGACAGAAAAAACGAAGTCCGATAAGGCTCCTCATCTCCACCAGGATTCTCGGATCGGGACTTTGGCAAGCAGGATTTCCACCGCGGCGGCCGCCGACCTTGTTCCGAAAATGGATCGAACGGCAAATGAATTACACCAACGGACCAGTGAGCCTCAAACGAGTGGGTACTCTAACGGTCTTGACCTCCATTTTCTGCTTACGTCGTACGCATTGGCAAGGGTTGCTTGATTCTAGAGTCGCTCTAGACGCACCAAGACCCTGGAATATTGTCCGGCCATTCGAGGGAAGAAGGAGTAGGGACCCAAGCTGTCAGCGATGGTAACATTATGTTCGTACCATTGCAGAGCGGTGGCCGCGTGTGATGGCTGCTGATACGTCCGCCGCAGCGGGTATCCCTTGCACCCTGGGCACGGAGAACTGCCCATCACCAGTGGCCGGGCCGCCCCCCGGTAGGTAATTGCGGGCCGGGTCGTATGTTGACGGATTCTCGGGGAAGCCCCGCAATAGTTGAGGTCGCTACAGAACCACTGCCAGTAGCCTGTACCGGCCGTATGTCACACGTGTTAAGCTACCTGCAAATGCTCTCATTTGATGATAAGGCGTCTTGATACTAGCTATGGAAGAATGGATTTGCTCCTAGTACCACAAGAAAGCATGATTATTTACAGGAACTCATTCTAGTCCTCAGAACTTGAGGCGATATGACAAGACTGTTCGTGGCTCTTTAGCGGATAGAACTTGACTCAGAGATGTATTTGTCAGTTACTTCGAAAATCGAAATAGATATCCAGCCGCAGATCTGCGGGTGTATCCGTATGAGCATATCCAGTCTCGGACAGTCGGGGTGCGGCGAGACTTGGCACTACTACACATACCTGCAAAGGCAAACTGAAATAGTAGAGCCTTTTTTATAGAGTGGAGTGACTAATCAAATAATAGTCTAGATATGCTCCTGCGTACAGGTGCCGGCACTTCTACTCCCAAGACTCCGGTGGGTTTCCCCGCGTTCATATCGATAGTCTAGCTTCTCCCGCATACATGTAAACTTAGAACTACGTATTCAACGACCCACTGTGCGCTTGTACAATGCCACGCCAGAGAGATTCGAAATAAGGCAATGAGGAGAAGAGGTCGGACAATCTGAATGCTAAACCTCGTTATCGTGAGTCGAGAATTCTAGCATGCCTTGATCATTCGGTGCGGGTGGTCATTGAGACTGTATAGAGTGTCAGAAATTTTCAGCCAAAAGCAATGTGTCAAACGCCTGAGTCTTCAATAATGAGCCATTAGCGTTCATTCTTTGTGGAAAAGTCGTAGCCATGGTCAGACTCTTGCGGCAGTGCGGAGATAGAGCCTCATTGCAGCCAGCGATGTGCATCCCCGCAACTTTTTGTGTTAGTTCCACATTTGCGCACCTCGCAAGGACCCCGATCAACCATTGTACGTGGAATAATTCCTTCGTCATTTCAGATCACATTCATTTGCTTGCAGCTTGGACATGCCGCGGCTGTGTTGTTTGTTCACAAATCGCTAGTCTAACCTATCTGACTGAGAGGAGAAGCTGCCTTCATCGGTCTGGTCATGCTCGCACCCGGCCCTCAACTCTGCTATCGCATTTCCTTAATCATCAAACTGATCTTAGCCGTTGACAGCCGCGCTCATGGCTATCTCTGAAGCAGTTGCAAAGATTACCAGCATGTAAGAATCCGCATAGTGCTCCTTTCTGGACAGTCATACTAACACTGGAAGCAGGGGGCACGTATATGGCTTGATGATAAAGGTTGACCCATCTCACAAAGACGTAGCAACGAAGATTCACTTTGATGAAAATGTGTCCAAGATGGCACTTGATATTTGACTCATTTACATATCTTACACAAGACTGTATACATCTTTAAAAGTATGGACAACAAGAAGGTTCAAGTTGGTATCAATAGGAAACGGATCTCCTACTAATGGTCCCGAAAACGCCGCCACCTAGCAGATCTTCACGCAGCGGTAGGCGCATACGCAAAGAACTCCTTAACAGCGACACCGGCAAACTGCCCACCGCTTCCAGAGGCGGTCAAAACAGCCCTCAAAGCCTTGGTCGAAACAGTCGTGAAGCTGACCTCCTTGGGCGTATCCGAGACATCTGTCGGGAACGACGTGGCAGAGACAGCCTTCCATGAGGTGCCATCCTGGTACTCGACCGTCCACGACTTGGGCGGCGCGACACCAACGTTGGCACCGGCATCTTGATCAGCAAACAGCGCCAGCGCGACGCCGTTGAGCTCGACGGTGCTGTTCCAGGTCAAGGTAAGGGTACTCGTCTCGGGGGACTGCTCGGCGTTGTACGAGGACCAGTAGTCGGGCGGCAGGGGCGCCTCCTCGACGCGGCCGTCATTGATGGACTTTATCCAGTACTGGATGGGGGTCTCGCCCGCCGACGAAGCGACGGCCTTGGGCGCGATGTTGCGCGTCGGCTCGGCGGCGGCGGCGGCGCGCTTGGTCTGGACCATCTTGTTAATGGCCGGCGGGGAGGCCGAGTCATCCCAGGTGATCTTGTCGATGGCGACGGAGCGGCGGAAGTGCGTGCCGCCCTCAGCGTCGCGGGTGTGGTAGGCCAGACCCCATTCGCCGTTGGAGAGCTGGTAGGCGCCCGGGTGGGAGGTGGTGGAGGAGACGATGTCGACGAAGACGCCGCGGAAGGTCCAGGGGCCGAGGGGGGACTCGGCGGTGCCGTAGGCGAGGCAGGCGTGGTAGCTCGTGGGCGTGCAGGGGGAGTCCGCGCCGGCGTTGTTGGCGGCGTAGAGCATGTAGTAGGTGCTGTTGCGCTTCATGAGCCAGGGGGCCTCGAAGAAGCCGGTGAGGGAGTCGACGTCGACGACGGAGCCCTTGATTGTCACCATGTCGGTGTCCAGCTCGTAGCCCTTGAGGTAGCCGAAGGTGCCGAAGTAGATGTAGACCTTGCCATTGTCGACGAGGACGGTCGGGTCAATGTTCTGGATGTTGTTGCCGGGGGAGGGGACCGTCTGGGAGATGATGGGACCGCTCGGGTGGGCGTCCTTGAAGGGGCCGAGAGGGCTGTCAGAGACGGCGACGCCGATGGCGAAGGGGTCCGACGCGGAGGTTGACTTTTGTGTGACGGGGCTGTACAAGTAGAACTTGCCATCCGGGCCCTGAACAATCTGACTGGCGTAGGCGGTGCCCTGGGCGGCCCAGGAAAAGATTGAGTTGGGCTGGGCAACGTCGCGGTGGAGGGTCCAGTCGGCGCCGGCCGGATCCGGATTCTTGGCCTCAAAGATTTGCCATTCGTTCATGACAAAGCCGTTCTCGTTGGGGCCGGCCTCGTCGCGGCCGGAGAGGATGTAGAGGGTGTCATTGACGACGAGCGGCGCCGGGTCGGCGGAGTAGACGGAGCCATCGGCGAGGATCGGGTTGCCGGTGGACTTGAAGGTGGTGGAGGTGGACTGCCGGCGGACCGGGATGAGGCCCGCGCTCAGGGGCTGGACCAGCAGCGAAGTCGCGAGACTCGCCCACACGAGGTTGTTGAACATGGTTGAGATGGGGCACACGAATGGGTAACGAATGGAAGGGAAGTAAGCAGCGAGAGACAAAAGAATGGAAGAATCACACAGTGATTCGAAGAGTTGACTGACAGTTCGAGTGAAACTAGAGAGAGTTCCCAGGATCGGGTAGGTCTGCTTATACTTAAGAAAAGTTATTAAGACATAGTTTGAGAGTCTCTGTCATGAATAACCTTAGTTGAGCGCATCCACTCTTTCTGCTTCCCCTGGAATTTCGTGAGTGACACGAATAAATTGGCTTTGCGCCAGATCGTCCGCTAAAACCCCCAAGCGACCTCGTACTTTTGCTGCCCCCCTTAACATGGCACAACCGGGGTGTCCATGAGAACGACCGAGTCAATTCATTATTCTCCTTCTCGAAGAACTTTAACAGAGTCAATTAGGTAACCGTCGCCTCGCTCTCGCATCCTTTACGTACTGGGTTAATTACCTGCTCTATTATCCCACTTGATTTCATCATTTCAGTCTGTATCCCACCCGGCTCAACTTCTTTAAAGAGTCTTGGAATTCAATCTCTGATAATCTACGTTGGTGCCGCGCAGCCGGCGTGAACCATGCGTGGATTTTGATTCCCCCGTTGGAGGGATGGAGCCTCAGTGGCATCAAATGTCACTCTCTATTTGCGGCCCAATCAAGATGAGACCAGGCGACTTTGAGGGTTGCATTCAACGGTCGATGGGCTGTTGGTAACTTGGTACCCCGCGTTAAACCCAGCTAGTTTCTTGCGCTAAAAGGAGGGATACGGGCTTGGTTCGATGCTTAATCACGTCTAGCATCCTTTGACCTTCCAAGTTGAGGTTATCCAGAGAGGAAAAGGTGTGTGACTTCAAGGTAAGCGCACATCACAATTCCTAAATGCTTAGAGTCGCTGGGAAGAGTCGGATCAGCCGCCCGATCCTGTGTCGCACTCGGGCGTTTGTCCCGGAGGAGTTATCCACAGATTATGAGCCAAAAGCGACGTGTGAGAGTCTGTTCCATCTGATTTTGTCAAGACAAAGAGGTTTTTGGTGAAGCTCCGTTCCGCATCTGTACAGGTGTGATCGGGCACGATGCCGGACACGAGGTGGCATCGCCATCTACCTACAGTATGCACCTTGGGTTGCAGTTGAATCGTTCGCCTCAATGAACCCCTCAATTCACGGTAGGCGAAAGCATCATCAATAACGTAACCGAGTTGCCTTAAGCCATCATGTTGGACACATTATATAAGAGCAAGTTCGAATGAACTTGCAAGTTGGTCTTCAGATCTGTAGTCGATAGGTCTCACTCAACCGCCCAAGTTGCCACTTCTGCCACGATGGTCTCCTTTCTCGGCACACTCGTGTCTGCCGGCCTCTTCGTCACGGGTGTCCTCTCCCAAGACAACCTAGGCCTCAGCAGCGGATACATCACCCTCGCAACAAAGAACTTCAACCTCCAACTCGTCAAGAACGCCCAAGTCCTAGCCTCCCTCAAACCCGCCGGCGACACCTTTGACTTCCTCCCGCTGGACTACCTCTCCCTCCGCGCCCGCAACGGCCAGTACCACTGGGGCGACATCACCTACCGCTACCGTCAATCCGGCACAACAGCCTGGACAAACGGCGACTCCGCCGCGGCCCGCCAGCCCGTTACCACCATCGCCCCGGCCACCGGCATCCTTGCCTCCTCCCGTCTCGGCCCTACCCTCCCCTCCGGCAGCCCGCTCAACATCACCCGAGAATGGCTCGACGTCTCTGGCGACCTCGGCCTGCGCTTCACGCTCCAGAACTCGGGCTCTTCGGCCATCGAGATTGGTAGCCTTGGCTTCCCGGCCGAGTTCAACAGCATCTTCACGAACCGCTACGCCGCCGACATGCAGCGGGTCTGCTCCCTCTCGGATCCCTACGTCGGCATGCACGCCGGCCAGATCCGCGTGGCGCCCACCCGCGGCACCGGCGCCGCTCTCGTTGTCACCCCGCTGGGCGACACGCCACTTGAGGCCTACCGCAACCTCGCCGAGCGCAGCTACGAGGGAACCTACTACGGCAGCCAGACGTTTGAAGGCTTCTACGAGTGGCAGGTCCTCACAAAGGCCTGGGCCGAGAATGAGTGGCGTTCTCAAACACCATGGAACGTTCCCTCGTCCAGGACCCTTCAACCAGGCCAGTCACTCCAGTTTGGAGTCCGCTTCTCCGTCGCAAAGGGCGGCGTCCGGGAGCTTGATGCCACCGTCCGTGGTACCGGAACGCCCACCGCCGTCGGCGTGCCGGGCTACATCATCCCACGTGGCGAGCCAGCGCAGCTCTTCCTCCAATACGCCCAGTCCACGGTCCAATCCATCGCCTCGGAACCAGCCGGCGCCTTAACGGTCACCCTTATCTCGGCGGGAAAATACTCAGTCACCCCCTCAACGACAGCCTGGGGCCGCGTCCGCCTCACCGTGACCTACGCCGACGGCAAGCTCCAAACAATCCACTACTACGTGACCAAACCATCCACCGAGGCCGTCGCCAGCCTTGGCAAGTTTCTCACCACGGCGCAATACTTCACCGACACATCAGACCCCTTTGGCCGCGCGCCGTCGGTGATGACATACGACTACGAGACCAAATCCATCGTAACACAAGACTCCCGCGCATGGGTCGCCGGCCTCAGCGACGAAGCCGGCGCAGGCTCGTACCTCTCCGCCTTCATGAAGCAAGCCGTCCAACCAAACGCGGACGAGGTAACCAAGCTCGAAGTCTTCGTCGACCGCGTCCTCTGGAAGACGATCCAAACCGCCGACTTCGCCGTCCGCAAAGCAATCTTCTTCTACGAGCCCGCCGCCGTGCCGGGGTACGCCTACTCCACCTCCATCGACTGGACCTCCTGGACGTCCTGGAACAAGGCCGCCGCCTACTCCATTGACCGCGCTTATAACTACGTCCACGTCGCGGGCGCATACTGGTCGCTCTACCGCGTCGGACGGGCTTACCCGGCCCTTCTTAAGACGCACGCGTGGGACTGGTATCTGAACCAGGCATATGAGACGGTTATGCGGGCGATGAAGGGGGTTGTCGGGTATAACCGCGTCGGGCTTATGGGGGAGACTGTGTTTGGCGAGATCCTGGCCGATTTGGGACGCGAGGGGCAGACGACTAAGGCGAGTGCTTTGTCTGCTGCTATGAAGTCGCGGGCGGCGCAGTGGGATACGGAGGAGGTGCCGTTTGGGAGTGAGATGGCGTGGGATTCGACTGGGCAGGAGGGTGTTTACTACTGGGCAAAGTGAGTTCCTGGTCCTTTGAATCCTTCCACGGCGAGACCTCCTGAGGCGTTGAGGCCGGAGACGGAACGAAGTTTGCTTGGAGACATTGACTTACAGGTATCAAAGGTACTTTGGCTACACCAACACGGCGACAAAGTCCGTCAACAGCGTCCTCGGCTTCATGCCAACCGTACCTCACTGGGGCTGGAACGGCAACGCTCGCCGCTACTGGGACAACATGTAAGTCGTCATTTATCCCCAAATCCTTCAACTCCATCCCTTCCATTCACCACGAGCCTCTCTCTCAACAATGGACTTCGACATCTGACAACCAACCCACCAGCTACGGAGGCAAACTCCGCCGCATCGAACGTCAAATCCACCACTTCGGCTCCGGCCTGAACGCCCTCGTCCTCCTCTCCGCCTTCCGCTCCAGCCCGACAGACACCTACCTCCTCCGCACAGGCTACGGCGGCACCACAGGCCCCCTCTCCAACATCAACCAAGACGGCTTCGCCGCTGCCTCGTTCCACAGCTGGCCCGACACGCTGAAATGGGACGGCATCAGCGGCGATTACGGCCCCAACTTTTTAGGTCTTGCGTTGGGATCGGGCACGTACGTCGCGCAGGATTCCGAGCTCGGCGTGTTGGCGTTTGGAGGTGTTGTCACGGCTGGCGGAGGTGGTTCAGGGGCGGTGAGCGTTACGACCAAGGACGCGGTCAGGAGGAAGGTGTTTATCGGGCCTTTGGGGGTGCTTGTGAGTGTCGATGCTGGGATTATCCAGGACTTCACGTTTACGGCTTCTTCGAAGAGCATTTCTGTCACGTTGGCGCAGTTGGATGGTGTCCCGAAGGCTGCGAGCGCGGTTGTTTGGTTGGAGAGTACGACTGGGAGTGGCGCGTTCAGGGTTACGACATCGGGGATCGCGCAGGCGAGGGGCGGGTGGTCTGTTCCTCTCTCGGGGAGCAGCGTAGCGGTTCAGATTGGGCCTGCGTAGGCTTGTCTATAAGGTTGTCGTGTTTGGGGATGAGACGTGTTTGATTTGTTTATATTTTCTCTTCTTTCTAGGACGCCAGTGAGAGCTGACGACTTTCGACATTAGCCTCATCTCGTTCTAACCATCTATAAAGTCTTCTAAACCAAGCTCGGTGCCTCGATTCCGACACAATTCAACCCCCTCTCCCTCCCATCATAATCCCTCTCGCATCTCACGTACCATCACAACCCTCACAGCTCTTTCTCCAAAACCTCAAACCACAAATCATCCCTCAACGCAACACCCCCAACCATCTCCTTGTACGGAAACTCCCTCCTCTCCCCAGTCTTCACATACCCCCTCCTCTCATACCACGCAATCAGTTCCCCCCTCATCCAAAGCACACACATCTCCATCCTCGCCACTCCCCATTCCCGCTTCGCATGCCCCTCCGCAAACTCCAACACCCGCCTCCCCACCCCGCCAGCCTGCCGCTCAGGCGAGACGGCGAAAAGGCCGAAATACGCTACTCGGGGATCCTGTTTACTGCGTACGACTTCGCAGCATGCTAGCGGGGTGGGCGGCTTCTCGGTGACGGCGTCGTCGGCGGAGTTATCGGTGACAATGAGAACCGCGCCCTCGGGCTCGGTGATCTTGGCGAGCAGACCGCGCTCGTCGATGCGTTGGTCTGCGACTAGATCCGCTTCCGTCGTCCAGCCTTTGCGGGAGAATTCGCCGCGGTAGGCGGAGCGGATTAAGGGGAGGAGGGTGGGGACGTCGGAGGGTGTGGCGGGGCGGAAGGAGAGGGGTGTTTGGGGGGTTGAGACTGTCATTGCTGGAGGTGGTTATGACGGGCGGTATTGGTGTATAAGATTGTCGTTGTTCTTATGTTGCGATGGTTGGTTGTAAGAATTGGGGAGTTGTGGTGGGTGGTGATGCGTGATTTTACCCCCGAGTAGAGTCCGTATCGTGAGATGCTCGGATGTCTTGCGGATGAGGTCTGAGAGTTGATTTGTCTTGATCTTACAGGGAGATTGAAAAATTGAATGGGTTCCAATATGATGAGTCAAATCTGTCAGAAAATGTCATCTGAGATCGTGAACATTACAGAATCTAAATACAACAACCACTCGCCGGCTTGTCACCCCAGAACCCACCGAACCGCCACACCGGGGCATCGTCAAGAAAATTTCCCTCAGTCCAGTGTCCAGTGTCGTTGACCCACGCCTTTCCATGTACCGAATCCCCACAGGGTCTTGTCATCCATCGTCGTAAGTTATTTCGAATCCACAGGGCAGGAGCACACTGAATCTCCAAAATAGACGAGTATATAGACGCTGATTGGTCTAAACTCAACATCCAGTCAGTAGCCCTGTTCAAGTTGGAGACCAAGCAAGTGTAAAAAAGAGGTGGAGCATCGAGTCATGCAAGGGCGCCGTTAACTTGACATATTTTTGACATGTTCGACATGGCCATTGTCCTCGGATCGGCCCCACCGAATCGGCTGCCACGTACGAATCCGCGCCGGCAAGATTGCATTTCCCGCCGCCCTTGAGATCCGGACTATCAGACGTGCCTAAATCGCCTTCCTCAATCGACACCAACTGGAGCCTTCAAAGTCAACAGTCTCATGTAGGCCGAACGCTCCCAACTCACCTGAATGAAGAAAGCCGTTGACCCATCCACACAAGCCAAGTGATCTTTCAATCCTCCAACCACCACCTAACCGTATCGCAACCCAGGAACATCGCTGTAGTCTGATCTGCAAGTCCAAGTCATCAGATGAACTTACACAGACTCACAGACCTGCAAAAACCACTACAAGGATCAAAGCTCGACAAATGTCTCAGAAACTCACAAAGTGCCCGGGCAGAAATAGAGAGTAAACAGTAATGCGCGCCATGCGGGGTCAGCTGTTCCAGGCGTGGTATTATCGTCAGAGACATCTACCTTACATCAAGGGTATCAATACAAGCACGCGGAAAGCAGAAACAGAGGAAACAAAAAAAAAGATGCAATGCTATGCTATGCCATGCTGCGTCATACCGCGTAAAATGCGCTCTCTTCCTCGCCATCATTCCCAACTCTTCTCTCAGACTTCTTTCCGTTTTGCCTTTTAGAGACTCCCAAATCTGCCTTCACTTTTTCACCTTGGGCGAAAGCACCTTGACGCCCTGCGCGCTATCCCACACACTGGCACTCACCCTCGCAGGGATCTTGCGCCCCCTCAACCTCTGATCAATCAACCACAACCCAACCACGAACTCAGCCTTGCCCAGCATCCCCCGATGGCTCCGGTCCACGGCGTCCCATACCTCAGCCAGCTCCTCCTGCGGCAGCCGCGAACGCCGCCAGACCTCGCGCGCCACCACGTCCACCACGCAATCAGCTGCGTCATGAGGCAGCGGGCTGCCGCAGAGACTTTGAATCGTCAAGCCCGTGGTTGAAGCAGAGTCAACGAGCAGCACGCCGCGGTTGCTCGCCCACACCGCCTCGTACCGCCTGCGTTCGCGGACCGTAATCTCGTCTCGCCATCGCCGTCGCGCGCCCTCCTTGTGGGAGTGCTTGTTGCTGGCGCGCTGGTGCTTCTTCTTGCGGATCTCGTCCTCGTCGTCCGACTTCGACGGCGGCTGGCGGAGGGTCTGTCGCATGCGTGGTGACTTTGTGCGGTTAGGTAACTGGGGCGGAGATAGCGTAGAGTTGCCCGTATTTGAGGGTGTCAAGCGGGCCGTGGCGAGGGATCCGGCCATGATCGCGTTGGACAGAGAATTCAGCGGTAGACTTGTAGTCGACGAGGCGGGTGTGCGACGCGGAGTTGTTCGGCTTGGTGAGCTGTTTGCTGATGAGCGGCCGGGGGTGCTGTGCGTAGAGTGTGTCTGATGAGCCGTCGAGCGAGATGGCACGTATTCGGGAACGGCGGTCTGGTTTGACTCTGCCGAAACAAACGTGTCGTTGGAAGAGCTTGTATCAGCAGTCGATGGCCTTGGCCCAGATTCTGGCCGACGAAACGGCTCCTGGAGGTGACCATGTCCATAAACCGATGCCATACTCCGAGGCTTCTTCAATGGAGGAGGCTCCCGCTCCCTTGATTTCGTACCACGCGGCTGAGGTGGTGTGGGCGGCTGCAACTTGCTCTTTGACACCGGTCTCTTCAGCTCAGGGGAAGCGATCCCGTCGTCTCTCCCGACAAAGGGCGGCGAGACAGGTTCAACCGGCTTGGCCTTGGTCCGCGACCTCCTTGGTTCCGGCGTCGTAGGGGGCTGCGCGGCCTTGGGCTCCGGCATGAGCGTTTGGGTAATAGGCACCCTCGTGAGCTCCGACCTTGACCGCACTTCCGGGGCTTCTGAAGCTTTGGATGACATGTTGACAGTGGTCTCTGGCTCCCTGCCACGCGGCAAATGCTCCAACACAGTCTGCCTGTGCACAGCCTTGGCCGGCGACAAAACAGGTTTCGCAGGCGACGACTTGAGCGTGGGTTTCCTCGCCTGCGGCGTGAGATCCCCCCTGGCCTCCTCCTTTTCGACAACCATATTTGGCGTAACAGGCCTTGGCTTGACCTTGGGTTTCGTCCTCGGCACTGCCGGCCTCCGCTCTCCTTCACCGACCTCCTCCTCAACGATACCCATCCTCGCCGCCTTGGCACGGGCAGGACTCAACTCCCTCTCGGGCGTCAACGGCCGAACCTTGGGCCTGGCCGCAACATCCCCGCCGCTCTTCTTCACAGGATCAACATCCTCCCCGCCCCCTCGCTCAAACATGCTTATCAAATGACCCGTGGCGGGGATGGATGTCGTATCCGGCAAATCCAGGCTGCTCACCACGCTCTCCGTCTCCCCGCCGCCGCTGCCGCGCCGGTTTCTCCTCGCCAGCTGCATCTGCTGTAACTGATTCATCTGCGCGGGCGTCAGCGCGGATGCGGCGGGACTCGCGTGCGGCTGCGGACTAGGCGATGCGCTCCGCGAGGCGGCTAGCGTGGCGGCGATGTAGCTCGGGCTTTTTGGGTCGAGCCGCGTCGTGTGCGGCGTGAGGTGAGATGTCGTCGACGAGGCTGCGGGACTCGAGGCGAGGAAATTGGAGAGACGGTCTCGCATGTCGGATGTGCCATCGCGACCGAAGCGGCTGTCGCCTGGGGTCGTTGCCAGGCTCGCGCCCGTGTGCTGGCGCTGTATTGGGCTTGTGCTCGTGCTTCGGTCGTAGTTTGACGCGGTGGAGGCGGCGATGAGGCTCGCGCCGCGGCGACGGGTGATGCTGCTGGCATTTGGTGTGGGTTTCGGGGGCGGGATGGGCTTCGGTTTCGTCTTGTTGAAGGCGAGGTTCGCGCCCTTTAGAGCCGCGGCTGCGTCGGAGGCACCGCCCGAGGGTGGGTGATGGTGGTGGTTGTGGTTGTGGTGGGTATTCATCATCATGGCGATGGACGACCGCGGGATGGTATTGTAGTGAAGGACGGCAGCATCGGAGGGCTATTGAGTTGTGATCAGGGTTTTGGTCGATCAGCAGGGCAAGGATGTTTCTGTCATCCTGGGAGCTTCGCCTTGGTCGCAGATAGTCGAGGTGGTTGGTTGATGGGCGTACGGAAGATGGGTAGATTCGAGCAAAGAAAGTACAGGAGGGGTCGGGTGATCGTCGTCAGGATTCGATAAAGGCGTGAGGCTGAGATTGAGGTAAAGTAAGATCCCTAGGAAGCGAGGCAGATAGGAGTCGAGTTGAAGAAAGAGGAAAAAGGAAAGCTGTACAGAGATGAAGACGAATAAAGACAAGGTGGTAATATTACGGATACCAATGGCACAAGGTACTAATTTACTCGGCTGCGCGGCGCAGAAAGTGGAAACGACACCTGCCACCTGCACCAGCATGGTAGGTACCGCGGCGTTGCGGCTGAGCTCCAGCTTCCTGCGGAGATGCGCACCGCGCCCAATTGTTCAATCATTCGGGGGAGTTATGGGGAGTTCTCCTCAGTTAGCAACAGCAAACGGAAAACAGACCGAAAAAAAAAGATGGAACGAACGGGCGGCCCGGCGACCTCTCCTTCAGGCTTCTCATCCCCGGAAATCCGTCCATCTCAACTTCTCAAGCAAGGTACCTTGCATCGTAGGTATCCACCCTCTCCGGGGCCGTCGGGTCTGTTCACGTCCGCCCGTGGGGTTTCCTCCCCAAGAAAGCTTCACTTGCTGTCTGTATATGGACAGAAACTCCATACCTGAGTGGCCTGACTAGATCCGCGAGTCAATGATTTAAACTTACTAGCACGCTGTTACAAGGTATTGGGGAAATGACGCATCTGGGGGAACATCCTCTCAGTACCTTAATTAACAAGACGCAACCACTAAGCACCACCAAGGAAAACGGACGTAGATCTCGACATCACCACCGTCATAGCGGATCTACACACACCATGGCCCTGGCTAGATGCTCATCCTTCCCAGTAAACCATTCAATAAAGTAGTCCGCTGGCACCGGATGGACGGGAGCGGACGGGAGTCATTTAGTTCTGGCCTCTCACTGCTTTTGCTGGTTGATACCTTACTCCTCGCTCACTTCACCTACTTTCCTTAGCTCCCGCGTCCCGGGCGTGCCGCCGCCCACCGGCCATCTCAGTCTTACACCCACCTCAGCTCACCCACAACTCACAGCACCAATCGATACAAACGCCGGAACTCGCGGCTTTTGCTGATCAGGGTGGCATCATATTCCTACCCGGTTTCATTTCGACTTCACAAGGGGCACATTTCACGTCTAGACCGGACACGATAATGATGATAATGTACGCATCACTGCTTTTTGTTTTTACTACACTACGAAAAGATTCCTATGTATCCCTTGAGGCTGAAAAGCGCGTGGAAGAAAGACCAAGACGCAAAAAAGTTTGACCAAGCAAACGAAGACAAAGATGTACGCTCATAATCCTCGCAAGGGGGTTGGCGTTGGGAAAGGGTATCACCCCATCCAGAAGTACCGACCGCCTCGAGAAACCAAAACTCCAATTCTTTCCACTTGCTTGCAATGACCAAGGAAAACAAGACGTGGTATACCCAGATTCGAGGGTAGCTGGAACGTGTTCCGACAAAGAGAAACAAAACAACAGTTGTCGTCAGAGCTGTCGATGGGTCCAGGTGGCCATGTCATAACATGAACTACAAGGATCCCAAATGCCTCGCGGCTCGGCTGCCAGTATGCACAGTGAAGGAAGAAAATCACAATGGCCACCCTTCCAATTCCTTCCCTCAACATTCCACCAAGCAAAACCGACCGAGATATAAACGACACGGGGAAAGAAGCGAAGGGCATCCACGGACACCAAGATCCTCAACCAATTATTTTCTTTGCCAAAGAAGAAAAAAAGGCATGTTCGTCATGAGCGAGTAGCAAGTGCATCCGTCGTTCAGACATGAGGCATAATCATCCGACGTTATCATCAGGCTGCAAAAAGTCTGCAGCCGGCGCACCAAGATGAAGTAACAGAACGAGCAATGGATTAGGCAGCGAATTCCCACGCTCAGTATCCATCCTCGTCTGTCCACTCGCTGCCTGAGATGATGCGGCCCTCGCCGTCACCGTAGGCATGTCCAGCATGTCCACCAGGTGCCGTCATCGGGAACGGGCGCTGCCTCTTAGGATCGCTGGCCGGTGGCCGATATCCAGCTTCGGGTTCAAAGCGTTTGGTGCCGTTGCGGGCAGCTCGTACCTTGGCGTAGTATGTGTCGCTAGCATCCTGCTCGGGTTCGCTGGCGTCGTCATACGTCTCCCAGTTTTCTGAGCCCGTCACGTTACTCGATCCGTTGGATGAGTTGGAAATCTGACGGGGTGGAGGTGCTTGGGGATAAGCAGAAGGTGGATATTGGCGGATGGTTGAGGAGTGCGAAGACGGGTAGTCGTGTTGGGAGGATCCCTGGGAGTGATGAGAGCTCTGGGAAGCGTACGACGCGTGCGAGTTGTGGGAAGCGTGAGAAGTGTGCGAGAGGGTGGAGTTGGCTCGCATCAGCCGAGGCTGCTGGCAATCCTCATCGTAGGGATCCTCAAGTTCAACCTGGCGGACGATGCTCGCGCCCAACCCTACTGACTTGTAAGGATTGACGGGAGTCTCCAGCTCGATCGTGCTGAGGTCGCGCATCTTGGGCGGAGGGGCACGCATTTGGTGATTACCACCGCGGATCGTTGCATAGGCGTCAATTCGCGACGCCGGTCGCTCCGGTTGTACTGGCGAGGTGTTGCCAAAGTTGCCGTACTTGAGGTTGGTCAATGGGGGCCGGGCCGGGATCCTTGAGGGACTACCAGGTGGCCGGTTGAGAGTTTGCGCTCGCTCTCTCAAGCTGCCCATGGAAGATGCCGGTCTGGCAATCTCCTGGGCTTTTGCGTGGGCAGACACAGGTCTTGTTGATGGAGCCGCGCTGTTCATGTTGTTTGCGCTACGTTTGGTCGTAGGCGCGGGTGCTGGTGTTCTCACACCATTGCGAGTGGGCGGTCTTGCGATTGACGTGGTGCTCTGCGCTCTACTGTGCCCTCTCGGCCTAGCTGCTGATTGAGGAGCGGCTCCCACGCCCGGTGTCTTGGATCGCGGGCCAGGTGCAGGCCGGTCCTCCGCCTCGAGCACATCCAAGTAGCGCTCACCGTGTACCGTGAACGGCCGTCCGTACTCGTCCTCGAATTGTTCGAGGATTCTACGCAACTCGACGGCAATCTTGGGTAGCTCCTTGGCGATGCGCTTGCGCATCTTCTCTTCTCTGAGAAGCTTGCCGGGATCGCGCTTCTCACCCTTCTGGCCACGCATCATCAGGCGAGAAGCGTCCTGACTTGAGGCAGCGAGCTCGTCGCGCTCACTGGTGAGGCTTCGGTGTCTTTCAACGAGCTCAAGCGTCGGGAGACGTTGTTCCTTGAGAACTTCCAGTCTTGCAATCTCTCGCTCGTGAGCCTCGAGGAGAGCATCGCTGTATACATCGGAAAAGGCGGGTGTGAACTCAAGCATCTCGTCTTCGGAAAGGTAGAGAGAGTCCCAGAGTTCCTGTAGCTTGAACCGCGCATCCTCGACGAACAGATGCAAGTTCTGCCTCTTCAGCTCGTTGAGGCGCACAAGCTCATCCTCGAACTCGTTGATTTGTCGAACGCCACAGCCTCGGTTGCTGTTGAGGAACGCCTTCCTCTCTGCCATATCAACCTCCAACTTTTCCCAGAGGGCCTCGACCGCCATGCGCAGGTCCTTGAGACGCTTCTCACGGTTCTTCTTCTCGTCCGAGAGTTTGTCGCGCTTCGCCTTGAGACGTTCGATATCTTCCTCGTGCAGGCCCAACTGTTCGGGTGACTCGCGGTAGTACTTGACAATAGCACCGTCTGTTTGAGCCTGAGGGGTGCCCAGCTCGGCCCAAAGTTGGATCGTGTGCTCGCAAAGGGCCTTAACCGTCGCGACGCGGCGTGTGTACTCTTCATAGACTCTCGTAAACTCATGATCGAGCTTGTCCACGTAGGATGGTGATAGGTCGAAGTTGGGAGGGACGGATTGGTTCGGGCCCGTGGGCGGCAGGGGAATCTTAACGAAGGTGGGTTCAAGATGTGACGAGTATGATTCGAGTGCTTCGACAAGCTCTGGATGGCTTGTTAGTACACCACCTTATTTGGCATCTTCCGGCTTTATGCCCAACTCACTCTTGACTTGTTCGAAACGCTCCTTGTGCAGTCTACTGACTTGCTTGTGCTTCTCCTTCAGGCCCTGCAAACATCGGGTCAGGGGGTAGGTAATTTGAATATCGTCGCTGCGGTCCCGGCGTGCGCGGTTGTCGTCGAGGGATGCCTCCATCTGCTGTATCGTGGTAATTATGCGCTCGGCTTCATCAATCATTTCCTCCTTTTCGTTTGTGACAAGGTTCACCTGGTCGGTAAGAGCTTTGGACAGCGCCTCGAAGAGCTATGGGCGATTGTCAGCACGAACTGGAGAAGGGGAGTGAGCTGAGAGAAGCGTACGTCTTCCTCGCGCTTTTCGCGATCATGGTTCGGAACGCCGATCTCATCGAACAAACCGTGCAATTGGCCAATGATGGTATTGACCTGTTGGGACAGGTAACTCGTGTCCATGGTGGATTAAACAGGCCAAACTGAAAGCCAAAAGAAGGTGAGGATAAGAGAAAAGGCGGTATGGTTCGGGGAATTGATTGTGATTAAGGTAAGTGCGGTAAGGCGTGCAGGTCGTGGGGGTAAAAGAGTGGGCGCAGCGCAAAGGCTGAGTGTTGATGCTATTCACGGTGGCGGGGAGGCCAGTGCGGGTGCGGCAAGGCAGTCGATTTGTTTACTTTCTCTGCGGTACCTGGGATGCGGTTGCGACGGGGACTAGCTTAGTAGGAAGCGAATGGTCACCGAGAGTATTGCGGCGTATAGTGCATCGTCCAGCAGGGAAAAGTCGTCCAAGAGAGAGGAGTAATAGAATGTAGCTGCGTTTGAAATCTGCAGTCTCCTTGGATCTGTGAAGCCGAAGAGATTTGTCTGAGACTGCCCGATCTGTGTTTCTCCCAAGTTGTTGATGGCCGATGGGATCTCTTTTTTTCCGGAGGGATGGATGGCGGAGGGCGGAGGTTGGGGAAAGTGGAAAGTGGGAGAAAGAGGATGGGAGGAAACAACCAGACAAGAAGGGGCAAGTCGACAAAGATGCGACGGGAAGGTGCCACTTGATGAATTGAATTCACGGTCAGGAGGGAGGGAAAGACCTGGGATCTCATGGGAAGGAGGTGGCCGGGAATGTCGTGAGAAACGGGTCCTCAGTTTTCCTGTTTGGGTTCGCGTGGTGGGGCACGTATCCACGGCAACGGGGTCGACTCTCAGCAGGCAAGGGTTACAGTGAGTGAGTACCTTTTTTCGTGGTGGGTTTCAGGAAAGAGCTACCCCGCCATTGGCTACCTTCGGTCCATTCACGAATCACGATGCGCTCTTGCTCTGTCTGCACTTCAGCTGCCTGCAGCTTCGAGACAGGGGTAGGTGGGCAGAGATACGTACCTGTTGCCGGGGTTCCAATTGCTTTAGTGCCACGCGGGTGGGTCTCTCGCTTGCTGCCAGCTCAGCCCATTAGCCAATCTTAGCTAAGCACGCTTAATCACTTGCACCTCGTCAACCCAACATTTGTCCCGATGTCCTGGCAGCTGCCTCAAGTCTTCTATTGAAACGTTGGCCCCCTCAACGGCCACTTCATATGTGAACAAGATAATGTTACATATATATCCTTCTCTCAAGACTAGAATGTCCCAAGATCTCAAGCGTATCTATTGAGTTGTGATAATGATGTTGGTTGGTTGGTCTATCTTACTGCAACTGCAAGCAGCGGACGATCAAACACACGCCGCTCTGCGCAAACAAATCACCCGCAGCTCTAGTCGCGCATCGGCAACCCGCTTTGTTTACTTTGCTGCATCGCATCGCATCGCATCGCCCCCAACGAATTCTCCAAGTCCGCGTCCTTTCTGCAAGTCATCCAGATGGATGCTGGTTGCTGCCCACAACAAAACAACAACCTTTTTTTTCCCTCTTTTTAAACTAACATCTTAGACTCCTGCTCTTTCGTACGTCGTACGTCTGCCTCGCATCACGCTAAAGTCATGCACACGACAACTCTCTTACACCAACAGCTCCATCACATTATCCACACCCGATTCCTTCATGCACCTCAACCTCGCAGCTTCCCCTCCGACTGGCCTCTCGCTACGAATAGACATATTCAAGTCCAAAGTCTCCAACAAAAAACTCCGTAGCAGGCCGAACGAAAATCAGGAAAATCGATCTGGCTCATCTCGGCTCTTTCCCATCCCTTGCTCGCCCCTCCCCCCTGCCACGCTGCTTTGCCCCATTTCTGCTGTGGGCATCTTCAGGCGCGTGCTCCAGCGGTGAGATGCAAACGCATCCTCTTCCACCCCCGGTCCATCGCTTCACCATGGTGACGGCCAACCCAACCTTGCTTTTCCTGGTTGTATCCGCACGAAGTGCGCATCAAATCGCAATCGCGGCGGTACGGACTTTATGCTTTCTTCTTTAATCTGATCTTCCCCTCTTATTCAGGTGATCATCTTCTCTTCCAGCCAAGTCCAGACCTACTCTCAGCCCGAATGGCTTCCAACTTCCTACGGAGTCGACTACGAATACATGGATAGCTGGGAAATACTGTACCCAAGCTCCCATCAGCTTTCCCCTTCTTGTTGCAAAGTCGTAATCGACTGCCCGGGAAACCATGAGTCTTGGGATGACAGTCCCATAATATCAGGCCCATGCTCCCTCTCCCTTTCCCAGCCTCCCCAGATTCGGACGAAAATCTTCATAACCGACCCGTTCAGAGCCAAGTTTGATCTCCGCAACCATTGAGTTCGCTTCTCGCCGTCGCACTGCCCGGAACTGCACCAAGTATCCGTACTGCCCAAACCTGCTCTGATCCAATCCCAATCCAAGTTGAACCCAATACACACACACACACACACGGCACAGGCCGTCCACTAGTAAGCTTCTGGGACCTGACCTGGTTCGGGGCATTTGTTACGCGCGCATTCTCGACCTTCTGCCCCTCCTCTCACCCTTGCTCTGCTGTGGCTGGTGGCTGGTAAATCCAATGGCTAGCCGCTAGCGTTCCTTGCCCTTGTCTTTTCCTCTGTCTCGGCGACGTCATCGTCGTCTTCTCTCAACCCAACTCAAGGCGCGGTTGCCCGGTGGACCTTGATGCGATCGTGATCCCGCTTGACAACCCTGCAGCTCAAACCAACCCGTGGCATTATCGCACTTCGCCATGGCCGAGAGATGGGATAATGTGCATGGCTTTCTGGTATAGCTTATGACCCGCACTCCAAGTGTACGCCTCCAGCCACCGGAGAACAATCAACTTTTGTTGTGTAATTCTCTGTACGTAAGAGCGTGACTTCAAGTTGTTGAGTCTGAACTTCCATTCTTGAGGAAATGCGCCTTCCTAAAAACAACTCAGGCGTACGAAGCGACACCCTGACCAAATAAGGTAGTCACCATGAGAGGTATCTTTCGATACCTTGGGCAAGGCGAAAATAGAGCACAGCTGATTGACCATCGGAACTATTATACTTTACCAAGGTTGCCGGATAGCTAAACATCGCATAGGCATTTCAAAAGTCACATTGCCTTACAATCGTACAACAATGATCAGTAGTCATTCTGTCGAGAATGTCATCCTTTAGTTCAACCACTACGACAAAGTGCAACGATGACTGGGTAAAGACGTGGGTCTCGTCCGCCAAGCCTAATAAGGAAGGCGGATAGTGCTCCGTAGACTGCCTTCCGCATGTGACATGGGCGACGTTCTTTTCGCCAAGCCCTACGATCCTCTATGAAGACGAGTCGCTTAGGATCCATCCGTCCTTGCCCAAAAGCGACTCATAGAATTGGATTTCAATCGAAGTACAGAATCTCATGGTACCGCAGCGACTGACTCACCCAAGTCCGCACGTGGAAGCCTTTCAGCTTCAATCAAATCCAAGAAACTCAGTCCATGTTATACATCTTTTCCACAAGTGCACAAGTGAAAGGCTTCAATTGTCTCTGGATACGAAAACAGCCCCGCTGTGGCCGTCAAACGACACGAACAAACGACGAAACTAATGTGGCAGGCTGAGTAATCCCTCCCGAATATCATGCAATATAGAAGTACTGTCAGAGCTGATTGGCCACTTAGCATCGCGGATAGCCGAAGAGAAAGGCTATCAACTTCTTCAAAACTATATGGCTCCAGGCACGCTGCGTGATCATTCGCTGTGAATAAGAAATTTGCCTGTTGAGTGCACAGCTCATGTCTGTCAGAGTCGCATTCATCCACGAAAGTAGACTAACATTGTTCAATCGCATTGGAGGGTGATGTCTAGTCTTCTAGGCAACCAATTCAATTTCACGTCACAAACTCCGCTGAGTGAATACTTAAGTCTCGAAATCTCCAAAGCAGTGTTCAGAATATCATTTCATACCCTTCAAGACTCCAATCAATCTTGATAGTCTCACAGAAGACCAACAAGATGTATCTCAAATCCCTCATCATCGCAGCCCTCGGCCTAGCCCCAACAGCCGTCCAGGCAACCTACCCCTTCTCCAACCCAGGCGACCTCGCCGCCGCCGACAAATTCGACTACATCTGCCAAGAACACAACGGCGTGGTCCAAACCGTCAGCAACGTAGTCTACAAAGGCACCACCGCCCTCAAAATGACACAGACCTACGACCCTTCCTACACGGGGCGCTACCATTCCGAAGTCGACGTCAACGACGGCTACACGCGCGGTCAGGACCGCTTCTACGGCTTCGCCTTCCGCCTTTCGGAGTCATGGCAGTTTCAGCCGCAGTCGTACAATATCGCCCAGTTCATCGCCAACCGCCCCGGTGCGGGCTGCGGCGGGGATGATTGGATGCCGTCGAGCATGCTCTGGCTCGAGGGCGACCAGCTCACGTCGAGGATCGTGAGCGGGCAGTATCGCCAGCCGGATTGCGGGCGGAGTATTGTAAAGTATGGGAACTTGACGACGGTTGAGCGCGGGGTGTGGCATCGGGTTGTGATTCAGGCTAGCTGGCGGAGTGATGCGACTGGGTTTTATAAGATTTGGTATGATGGGGTTAAGGTGTTGGAAAAGTACAACGTTGCGACGACGGTGAATGATGATAGTACTTTTCAGTTCCGTGTTGGGTTGTATGCGAATAGTTGGTATGATCAGGGCAAGTTGGATGGGGATCAGGGGTTCCGCCAGGTGTGGTTTGACGAGATTGCTGTTGACTCGACTTACAAGGCGGTGGACCCTGATCAGTGAATTCGAGAGTATGGACCTCAGGGGAGCCAGTCGATTGACACTAAAGGAACATTCTTGTGGCTTGGGGCATGGGATAAGCCTACTTGGAGAGTGTGCTCATGTTTTCAGTCAACCAATAAAGTAGGTTGGAAGAGATTAGAATCTAGTTTTGTAATTTCACTCGTCCTATCAATACGACAAGACCAGTCCGATTTCCGGCATAGCCAGGAATCTTGTGTTACAGCTCCGGAAGAATTTCCTCTACTGTAAAAGTTACGTCATGCTTCAATAGCATGAAAGATGTGGAAAGCGCTGCGGGTGGCAATGACTGATTAGGTAGGATTTAAAATGCGGCAACTAGTTTCATTCTCCTGTGCAGTTGCTGCGTGATACGAAAAGTACGAGATGCAATGGTCATCTGCGAATTGCTTTAGTTCTCGTAAGTACCTATCTCATATCAAGAACTTGTTCGTTACCTTATGTAAGGTAGTAACTATAGTGTACTTCCCGCTTGATGTGTAACGTCGTTGTCTTATGTACAATAAGGAGTCTCCCTCCTATAATCGCTGTTTCCAATATCGTGTTTTCATAGTGGCAGTCCCTTTGTATAAGGTACCTCATCATATAATCTAGGTCGTGATCTTTTTTTAGGCCAGTTGTGTTTATCCTTGACAATACAGCATCCTTCCAGCACCTCACCTCATCAGGAATTCGTAAAGTCCGTTAACAAAACCCGAGATTTCGGGATTTTGGATCTGTAGACTTACACATCACACTCCCCCGATGATCAACGACTGGTTTTAGTGGGATTCAATAGACTGCTTGAAGTCATTCGTCACGGAAACATATCTAACCAAGGCATCCTGGGTGGAATGTCTCCGTAAAGTACTTGCCTCAGTTATTAGTTGTCTCCGACCGGAGACTAAATTTAGACCCCAACGATGGGTCCTTTCGGCCGGGGTTCGTAATTGCGCTGTTTTCTTTGCTAGTTCAACTAAGGAGTTACTTCGTGTATGATTTGAAATCGTTCTGATCTTCGTTGAAAGTTCGAAGCAGCCATTTCTTGGAATGGGAACCGAGACATAACAACATTATAGACTCGGCAGAGCCGCCAAGAAAGCCTTTCGTATCGCTCTGTATGAATGCTATTTGTACAAACAAAGCTATCCGCGTGGAAACAAGATAATCACTTTATGTTGTCGCCGTCTGTTGCTAATTCCTATCCAAATCAAAAGCTTCTCATATCGCCACTCCATTATCTAGCATCAACTCTCAAGATGAATACGAGCAACGAACCCGGAACAGAAACAACCAAATTGCCCCTGCCAAACCAAGAACCTCCCCGAGTTTCAACAGCCCCCAGAACCGCCCCAGATGGCGGCTATGGCTGGATCGTCACGACCTCCATCGCAATCATTTACGCGCACTCATGGGGCATCAGTGCAGCGTATTCCGTCTTCCTCGCCCACTACATCAGATCCGACACATTCCGCGGCACAAGTGCGCTTGTCTACGCTGCGATAGGCTCCCTCAGCATAGGCATCACCCTCGTCATGTCACCACCGGCCACGATCATGGCGCGCGAGTTAGGGACTAGGCCCACGATGCTCCTCGGGGCAGTCTTACAGTCTGCTAGTCTCGTATGCGCGAGCTTTTCGACTAGAGTATGGCACCTCTCTCTCTCACAAGGCTTGCTCTTCGGCGTCGGCATGGGACTGCTGTTCTTGCCTTCATACGGCATCGTAGCTCAATGGTTCACCGCCCGGCGCGCTCTAGCCAACGGCGTCGCGATTGCAGGCGCAGGACTGGGCGGCTTGACGTACTCGCTTGCCGTGGGCGCCATGATGGACAGTATGGGACTACCCTGGGCCTATCGAGTTCTCGCCATCGTCTCCGGCATCGCGAACGTCGTTTCGATTCTTCTTATCCGGACGCGCTATGGAGAGACTAGAGCCAAACGGTTGGCTCTGGATGTCTCTCTGTTCAAGAGGGTGGATTATCTCCTGATTCTGGGCTTTGGCGCGTTCAGCATGCTTGGATACTTCATTCTCATCTTCGCACTGGCAAACTACGCAAACGTCATCGGCTTGGACCCCTCTCAGGCTTCCCAAGTCTCGGCGGTCTTCATGCTCGGTCAGGCGGTGGGACGCCCCGCCATCGGATGGCTGAGTGATCGGTTCGGGCGTATCAACGTCACATTACTAATGACTTTGGTGACAGGGATACTCTCCCTTGTTTTCTGGGTCAACGCAAAGTCGTTTGAGGCGTTGATCACGTTTGCTTTTGTCGTAGGCCTTCCCGCCGGGGTTTTCTGGGTTAATGCTGCGCCTGTGATTGCTGAAGTTCTGGGTACGGAGAATTTGGCGTCCGGTCTGAGTCTGTTGTGGTTGATGATGGTTGTTCCTTCGACGGTGAGTGCGCCTATCGCGCTGGCGATATACATGAGGACGGGAACGTATCTTGGGGCTCAGTTGTTCACGGGATTCACATTTCTTGCTGCTGCGGCTTGCGTTGTTGTTTTACGCCAATATCAGATCAGAATCCAAAGGAAGGCTTTAGGATCCGACCCCGATTCTTCGGAAGAAGATGGAACAGAAACTCCAAGCTTTAGGAGGAGCAAGGGTCTAAGGGGAGTATCTACTTGTTGGAAGGTGGTGTGATGGCCGTATAATCTTCAAAAGGATATTGTTTCAGTGGATTTCAGAGAAACTTCATTTAGGTAAGGTACGATGGGCATTTCACTTATTTGAGATTAGGCTGACCAAAGAGATGTCAAGTCCTATCTGACATGGACTATTCATTCACTGGATCATCCAAGCACAAAATTCAGAACAATTATGATTATTATTGGGAACGCCATCGAAGGCATGTTTAAGTCTATGACCACACTCGTATCCAAGTCTTCGTTTTATGCAATTTTACCCCGCCGAGCCATCGGCTCAAACCAATGCGAATGAAAGAAACCAAACACCTGACCTCTCCTCTAATAGCGCCGGAAGAAACAACTCTAAGTAGAAGATAAGAAGCCACAGAGAAAATTACGGGCACCACATTTCAACTTTGACGCCACGAAGCTCGTCCATGATACCAAAGTCCAAACCATGTTGACGGAAAGCGACGATAATCATGTCGAACGTCTCAAGGGTCTCCTTGTTCCACTTCTCATCAGCCAAGCGAGGCGCGACAGGCACGGCGCTCTGCTTGACGAGGGGATCCGCGTACATGACATCGACCTCGCCGGAGCGGACAAAGGCCTTGACGAGGTCAACACCCGGTGAGTTGCTCAGGACAGACTGGCCGGCCTTGAAGCCCACACCGACGACGAGAACACGAGGCCGTACTAGAGCCGAGGCAGCTCCAGCTTTGGCATCTCTCGTCAACGAATCGATAGCGCGGCGAGCAATAGCGGCGGGTCGCGCATTCATCTTCTCGGCGGCGGCTTCCAGCAGGGGGAAAGCGCTGTTGGAGAGGAGGTAGTACGGGTTGACGGGGATGCAGTGGCCACCGACGCCGAGGGAAGGGGTGTAGGGCATGTATCCAAAGGGTTTGGAGGCGGCGGCGGCGGCGACCTCGTACGGGTCAATGCCGTGAGGGATGCAGGCGTCTGCCATTTCGTTGGCGAAGGCGATGCACATCATGAGCTGGCAGTTCTCGTAGAGCTTCATCATCTCGGCGACCTCTGTGCGGCTAACGGGCACGAGGCGGTCAAAGACTTGGTTGTAGAGGCGCATGACGGAGGCCAGCGACCCGGGGATCTCGTCGTCGAGGCCAGAGACGATCTTGGGGATCGCGTGGCAGGGGGGCTCGATGCGTCCTGGGTCGACGCGCTCTGGAGACATGCCTGCGTAGAAGCCGTGAGCGGTGGCGACGGGGCCGAGAAGGCTGCGGGTCATGCCTACTGCGACGGAGCTCTCTATTACGACGGTGGAACCCGGTCGAGCGTGCTGGGCGACTGTGGCGATGGCGGACTGGAGGTAGGAGGTGTCGATGGACTTGTCCGCCTTGAGAAGAGTAGGGACGGAGATGAGAAAGTGGGTGGCCTCGTGGAGGTCTGCCTTGGAGGTTGTGAAGCGGATGCGTTCGCTTGGGAGCTCCTCACGGATCTCGCTGATTCTCTTCTCTGACACATCGAAGCCGAGGACGTCGTAGTGGGCAGAGAACGACTCGACGAGGTGAGTGCCGACGTAGCCGACGCCGATGACAGCCACGAGGGGTTGGTCATTGGGGTCGACGACGGGAGAAAGGTCGCGGACACGGTCGTTGTGAGAGAAAGGGTGCTCCTTGTACTCTGGCGGGGGCGTGACAGGTGTGAGGGGGAGGTCAAAGTGGGCCTTGAAGGTGTCGAAGCCGGGAAGGTTGAGGCCCAATGCTTCGGGAGGATGTGTAGGAGGTGCCGGCACAGAAAGGCTGCGGCTGTGGAAGGATGGCTTGTCGATGGTGACCCTCATTTTGAAGAGTTATTATGCAAATATTGAGAAGGAAGCGAAGTCGAAGTGATAGAGACAGATGAGGAAGAAGTATCACAACTAGAGTTCTCTATCGATCTGGGCTTCTGGAGATGATGTTCTTCTATGATCTTGTGTGAGTGGATGAGGAATAGGAATGTGTAGATGCGGACTTGAAGGTGGGATTATATGGAAATCTTTGAGGCTGGAAAAGGGATTGGAATCAGATGCAAAATGAAGTTGCGTAAAGATCTCCATCAAAGTTTTCCCAGCTCTGCTCACTCCTGCCAAGATGTGCTGCAAATTTCCTCCTCCACGCAATCGGTTGAATGCCCGATGAGCGTAGCGAACAAGTTCGGACGAGTACGGTGGAATAGTCAAGCTCTCGCCATTCCCAATACGGAATACCAGACCGAGAAAACGCCATGAGGTTGAAAACTTCTGCATCGTGAGATTAGGGGGCAAAAGTAAATAACGCTGTTCAGCCTCATGGCTCAGTTCCGGTAGTGGATCTTGGCAGAAGCATACGCACATTGTTGTAGTAGCGTACCGCCAAAAATGAGAGATTTCGAGATTGACAACGCTGATTGTGTCAACCGTCAACGGTTGGCGGACTCATTGGCATCTGAGCACAGTTCACCTCTGCTTTCTTTTCCTTATCAGTGTGGATCGTATTAGTGGCATCCATGGTATTCGAATCCATATTGTATGGTACCCCCATCCATGGCAAACCGAGTTCTTGATCGGGAAGTACCGAATGCCACTCTTCCAGGGGAAAGAATTGGGGAACGACGCAGGTATATGTTCAGCCTCATTGCCTATTTGGGAGGCGGCAGTTGATGGTGTGAAGGAGAATACTCATGAGAGTCCACATAAAGCTTATTAGTGTTGTTCTAGTCCGGGGTGTGGGCGGAAGCATGTGGTGTGGAGGAAGTTGGAAGGCGGATGTTGAGGGGGTGGAGTCAGGAGCAAAGTCGTCTAAGCGAGGAGGAAAGTGACAGACCGGATATGCAACTAGGGCGTAGAGCGCTAAGCCCCGGGGAACACACCTTTCACGACAAGCGCGGCAGGCAAGCCACATGGCGCCCCTAGTATTCCTTTTTTCTGTCTCGTTCCTGCGTCAACTCCTTTTCTCTGCAGGTATCTTCATGCAACGTCCGTTGACTAAGATCGTGTGTCTTGATCAAATCAAGGCTTACGGCAACGCCGCCGGCCGTTGCTTCGACTTGTCCCGATTCCATTGTTCGTGACTTCATCGAGTTTCTTCCTGCGGACCGTTGAGCTTAGGCTCGGTACCTGTACTCAATACGTTCTCCATTGCCTCAAGAACATGGATATGAGAACCAGGATGTATCGTTCAGCTTCAATCAACTGGACAGGCATATTCCAGCACTATCAGCTGCCAAGACTACATTGACCGTGCTGAACGTCCCTGAGCGGTGGGCAAGCACAGGGGCTCCGAGGTAAGGCTGCCAGCTAGCCAGTCACAGCTTTCGCAACTAGTAGCCGCTAAAAACAAAAGGTTTGATGACACTTGGCATCGCCGGCAGTAAAACAATGTCCCCCAGATAACCCATTCCCAGAGGTTTGGGCCCGTCCCGAATCCTTCGTCCCTTTCCTAGAGGGTCTTGTCTCACGTCTATCCCAGCAAAGGATATGATCAGCGCAGTCAAGAGATTCCCCGAGATCCAGCCAAGCTTCAGGGTCTGGACCTGCATCTGGGGTCTAGATCTCTTTACTTTTATGTCGAATACTTTATGACTCCGGAGAAAAATACATCATGGAGCTGTTGTATCGTCAAGTAACATGAATAAGTTCGGCGTGCCCTACAAGACGACATGAACAGCATACCTGTTCCATCGGACAATTCCGGCCGACTGACAATACGCTTTGACACATATGTACTGGCGTCAAACACAGTACTGCGTATGCCTTCTTCCAATGCTTCCGTCCAAGAGACCGGAAAGTGGGCAAAAAGAGCACTAGCAAGACGTCGAGGGCAAAAGAGGCCAGACTTCTAATGGCGATGTGGAAGGCGATTGCGCAATTGCAGCAAATTTTCACAACTCCTTTCGCCGGGGCGCTAATGTGCTTCGAGATTGGGGGCTGAAAGCCACACGCGGGATCCCTGGATATTGCCTAGAGTCATCATATTCCATCGGCCATGGCTTGACTTAGGGCCTTGGCATTTAAGCTTAATCCAAGCTTGGTGGCGTGGATTGCGGAAAGTTTTCTCGACCCTATTCGTAGCTGCTTCAGACCCCTACGAGCATATTGGTGCTAACGGAAAGGAACTACACAGATCCTTATTGATGCATAGTCCCTCAGCCGCCTGCGGCTAACTTGTGTCGAGCGTCTCAACACCAGCAATCCCGGGGCTAATACCAGGAATCGGACCTGCGATGTTTACTTTATGCACTTTCCGAAGTGGTATACTACTGCCGACGTTATTATCCGATTTTCTCGAGTCGCTGGCTGAAGCTAGTCTGTGTTGGGGAATTTCCACAATCTTGGCTGGCTGTTTACTAGATGTTACCTGGGTACAGCTTCATAGACCACAGGCATCTTGTAAGGTGCTCAGACATTTGGCTGACGAAGAGATTTTGTTGCCGTACTACAGCCAATCAGTCACACTGAGGGCCACCTCTCTGTCCGCTCGAATGCGGAAGGCTGCGGTATATTCCCAGACTGACAGCGGTGGAAGAGCTAGGGCCGCAAAGTATGGAGTCCTGACTTTGACACAATCGGCTTCTTGGCCTCATTAGGAATCAGTCGTATTCCTGTCCCAAGGTCTTGGGTCAACAGCAACCTGATAGCCGAACCTACCACAGACTACCTGATTTGGTCCTCGCAGTTTTTCGGTGTTCTGCCGCGTCATGCCGGAGCTGATGATGGGTAATCTTACATGCCTCAATACCAAGATTTTGCTCAGGCTAGTGGATCTGAGCTCGCATGGAAAGCTCCAGGGCCTCGACGAGAGGGCAGCTATGGGGGCGGCAATCACCCCGATCAAGTCGATCAAAAGTGTGCCTTCTTGCAAAGTCCGAGATGTTTCCTTTCTACTCTTTCTCTCTTGTTGCATCCTCATCCTGAGCTTCACATCCAACAATCCTCACCATTCGTGGTGTCCAGTCTTTACTCCCGACGTATTGTCGGTGCCATTCTTTCACAAGGATACTCTGTATCCTGTCCATTCTCTCTACCATCCTGAACTCATCGGACGCTTCCGCTCGCTACGTTCTGAGTATAGCTCAGTACCACGCAAAGTGTGTCTAATGTCCACAGTATCACTCAAATCCCGAAAGTGAAGCTATTCAGGACACCATGGGTCACCCAGAAATTTCCCGCCCACAGCCTGTGCATACAGATGAAAAGCGTTGGACTGTAAAGACTCTATCACAGAGGCTTAGCACACAATTTGCAACATCTGAGCGGCCTCCTTCCCGTGTGTTTCGTCCCGGAACACCCAACTCCTGGAGAAGTCAAGGAGAGTGGGATGCCTACTCTGCCGCCAGCGACAGCAGACCCAATTCACCCCGTACGTCCATCTCATCCAGGGACTCCAACGTAAGCGGAAGACGCAAGACAAGCGGAGGCAGAAGCACCCTCAGCCAAGATGATGGCCAAGCCGAGAAGCCGTCAAAGTTCGTCACCGACTACGGCTGGCCAATCCTCTCGGATCCCCTGAACCCCAACAAGAAGCTCACCCCGAGAGAGTTGACAATGCAGCGAATTGCATTCATCCTCATCGTCTTTTGTCTCAACATCGCACTTGCTGCCGTTGCATGCTTTGGCAACACCGGCTTGGCGACACTCGTTTTCATCCTGTTTGTCAAGTGCAAGGATTTCCTGTCCTCGCTGCTCTCCCTCATCTGCCTCATCGGAACATCTATCTACAAGCACTTTCGCCCACCTGCCCCCGTCTCCCAACGATGGATTCTCTCGCTGATCCCAGCTTACTCGGAGAGCGAGGAGCAACTAATCAAGACGGTCTACTCTCTCCGCGACAATGGCTGCGAGCCGCACAAACAAGTCATGTGCATCGTCTTGGACGGAAAGCCGCGCAACATTAAGCGCGAGTTCTCCCGCATCGTTGTCGACATTGAACGCCCCTACCACTCCCTTAAGTACAAAAAGGGTACACTCAAAATTACCGCCGGCTTCATGCAGGATGTGCCCGTCATCGTCATCGAAAAGGTCAAGAACAGCGGCAAGAAGGACTCCCTCATCCTCACCCACGACCTCTTCAACGCCCCCCGAGAGAACATGCCCACATACACCCGCCTCCTCCGCGAAGAAATCTGGCGCACCATTCTCCCGCCTCTGACCGAGGGCACCGGCTTCAAGAACTTTGACATGGTCTTTTGCACAGACGCCGACTCCGTCATCCACCAAGGTTGCGTCGCCAAGCTCGCCAACGCCCTCGCCCGCGAAAAGAACGCCATCGCCAGCTGCGGCATCGTCCTCGTCGAGCTCGAACCGGGCTACGAGTGGTCTTTCTGGAACCTCTACCAGCAGCTGCAGTACACCTTTGGCCAGTTCGTCCGGCGTCGCGCAGAAGGCTTCATCGGAAAAGTTACCCGCCTCCCCGGCTGCGTCACTATGGTCGCCGTCCGCGAGGAGATGGCCGGCGCCATCGCCAAATATGCGCGCCCCGTCAAGGAAGACTGGGTTGTTCACCACCAGGTCCAGAACCTCGGCACCGACCGTCGTCTGACGTACTGCATGCTCAGCCAGTCCTCCAAGCTGCAGACAATCTTTGTGCCCGACGCCGTCTCCGAGACAGTCGCGCCGCAGTCCTTCAAGCACTACGTCCACCAGCGCCGGCGGTGGGGTTCCAACGCCTACTTCAACAACTACTTCTACTGCGGCGGCGAGAACATGATCCTCATCACGCGAATCGCTGCTGCCATTGACATTGCCCGGCAGACGCTAGTGTACTACCGCGTCCTCAACACAATCCTCTTCATTCGCGCGCTCATCCAGGCTTTCAACCCTTGGGATATTCTCCCGCTGCTTGTGGTGGGCCAATTCCCCGTTATCTGGTTTTGTGTCTGCTTGGCCGTTGAGCCAGCTCTGCGCCAGCGCGCCCACAAGATTATTCTCGGATTCTTTGTCAACAAGCTCGTCTCGCCGTTCATGTCCATCATCATCTTCTCAGCTGTTGCCAAGAATCTCGGCAACGCTGTTTGGGGCATGTCTGGCGTCACCGCATCGTCTGCTGCACCGCCTCCTGTTCCCAAAGATAAGCTCTCAGAGGCAGAAGAGGGCAAAGGCGGCGCTGAGAGGCCGGAAAGCCCCATCTCTCGGCCTCCCTCGCCGCCAGAAGTGCTCTAAGCCACAAATTTGGCATATGATTCACCTGAAGGCATGTTTGGACCTTCTAATCATCCATTTCACCATTCCATTCTTAGACATGAGTCACCTAATTCATTCCTGTTGATTTTATTTTTGTATTTTGCCCCGAAAAGATCCTGTGTAGATGATGTGCTTAGACTTAGTACATAGAGGAGTTGTAATTTTCATAAAATTCATTGTACATATTCAAACTCTCTGTGCTCCTGAACGATAGTCAAAAACGAAGCTACGCACTTCGGGCGCCTGCATAAAGTCGTGGCATTCTCTTGTCCACATTTGATACTTCCCAGGAGTTCACCATCTGGTATCGCAAGATCACTGCATGCACCAAGTTTAGCCGTGAAAATCCGAGACGAAAATTCCATGTAAGCCATACGTGAGTCCACAGACCAACACTGTCAGCACTTTCATGGACCGCAATTCAAAAATTCGCTTAAGTTTTCATTTTTCGGTCTTGTCAGTGAAGTCCATAGCAGAAGCGTCCTCTTAGGCTATGTCTGTGCTCATGCCACTATTCACTTTCTATCAATACATCACATGCAGGAACCCGGCAGGCATTGATGCGGTGCTTAACAATCAAGAGCCTGCAGTTGCTGTTTATGAGCTGAAAGAACTAGTCGTCAAGCGCGGAGTGCCTCAAGCCACAGGTAGCCGAAGAAGTTTAGTCCGGGGGTGCTGGGGAACATATCTGCGCAGCAACAGGGGTCCATATTAACATTTTAGCTTCAAGACACGCGGCTCGGCGACTCAGGTCTAACCAGAATTGAAGCTAAGTTGGTGCCGTTTCTTTTCTTCTCCTGAGTCAACCCCTGGTGTGCTGGATCTAGGCGTGAAGAAAGGAGGGGAGTATACTATACGCCTTTTGGCTTAGATGGTTTATGCACATAACGAGTGAGTACGTATTGCCGGCCACAGTCCCCCATCCCGCGTGCCGCCCGGACGGAGCCCTCCGCGGCTTTTTTTTTTTACTTCCCGCCCCCAATTTCCCGCTCCGTTGGGAAACCTCTCCGAACAAAACTAGTGAACTAACAACTGCGCCATAAAGGTCAGCACATGAACAAGAAAACGTCGCCTTATGCCAAAATTGAGATTAGACCAGGATGGCATAGTAGCTGCCACAGCTACGTTCAAAGTAGCAGGTTCCGGAGACTTGGGCCCGGTAGCCCGCGAAGGCCGATATCCACCGACTTTTTCTTTTGCACAATCTCGGAGATGAGTCTATTCCTTGATGAGGCATCGCCTTTTCTTACAATACCAGCGCAACGGCAAGCTAATTCCTAGCGAGGGCTATCTCTTTCTAGCCTCAGATTCGCCTCCAAGATCTTACTGGCTCATGTGCGAAGGACCATCAACAACGTTTCCCAAGCTAGGCCCTGGGTCTTGACTTACACATGCCAAGTCCATCAACGTGTCAGGTCACCAGCCATTCTACCATTTCAATATGGGGAAGTCAAAGTGGTCCACCGCCAGTGCGGACCACGGAATCACCGCATGTGTGTCGTAAGCTATCGAGCGATAGTCACCATTCCCACGCAAGCCTCATGCCATTTTCTCAACATTGACTCGCAATGCCATGTCAGCTGCAAAGGCGTAATCGGAAAACAATCTCGTGAGAGACTTATGGATTCAGGGTCCAAGTTCTAGACCATCTCTGGCAACACCTTCAACATTATATAATAACCAGAACATCGACGAGCATACTCACAATCTTTTATCCTCATCAGCCTCTTCAGACCACTGCCAGTCACCGAGCCCTCACTCACTCTCCCACACTCTTTCCCACAACTTGCTTCCTGCGAGATTCCACTCTTTTCCCACCTACAGTCACTCACTTCTGTCGCTCACTTGCACAAAACGCACCTCATAACAATGCATTTCATCAAGTCTCTCGTCAGCCTCCTCCCCATCGCGGGCATGGTCTCGGCCGCAGCCATCTCCGGCACCTCTGCAGCCGCAGATGCCGCCATCACTGCCTCCGCCGCAGTCGCCGTCAACGACGGCGATGGCTCCATTCCCGCCTCCGTGGCCAGCGGTCTCAGCGACAAGGCCATCACCGCCGTCATTGACACCACCACCTCCGTCACCAAGACCATCAAGACCACCGTCACCACTGAGAGCAAGACCTACACGGCCACCTCTCGCACCACCATCGCCACTGAGAACCTCACTCTCACCTACACCCAGCGCACCACTGCCTCCACCACCACCCTCGCCCTGACCTACACCTCTCGCACCACGGCAGCCGTCCAGACTCTCGTCCTCACGGCCACCGTTCGCACCACCGCATCCACCACTACCCTCACCCGCACCGCTCGTGCCACGGTTGAGGCCTCTGAGACTGTCACCGTCACTCCTACAGTTACCGGCGAGCCGTCCACCATCCACTCCACCGTCCTGGACGTCACCACTCTCCCCTCCACCGAGTACTCCACCTCCACGGCCTACTCCACCGTCTACCTCGACGAGACCACCACCGTGCCCACAGTCGTCTACGCGACCGAGTACACCACCGAAACCCGCGTCTCTACCGTCAACGAGATCACCACCCTCGGAAGCACCGTCTACACCACCGCCACCGCTGTCGTCGACACCACGGTCTACGAGACGGAAGTCGCCACCGTTGAGTCCACCCAGTACAATATCGCCACGGTTCCTACGACCATCTACTCCACTGAGATCGTGCCCACCACGGCTTACCGCACCGAGGTTGTCAACGCCACCATCACTGCCTCCGTCACGGAGACGGCCACGGCTACGATCACGCAGACGGCCACTGTTCCTGCTGACCAGAGCGTCTGCCTGTACCGCTATGCCTATATCACGCGCACCCAAACGGCGAGCGTCGCGCCCAAGTACTCCACCTACACGGTTTCCACCATTACCTGCCTGGCTGCCCAGCCTACCTGCGACTCTCGCACCGGCAACTGCAACAAGTTTGCTCGTCTGGTCCTCAGCGCCGAGCCTACCTCTACCTAAGTCTGTCTTTGAGACGCGGACTAAGCCAAGGCCAAAAGTAGCTATACTAGCAGCGAGGGCAACAAACATGTACCCTCCATTGAGGCCAGCAGCCTATTCTTCTTTTTGTTTTTGTAGTGCCCGGTTTATAAGTGTTATACATGAAGCATAGCGTTATGCATCGGGGGGATAGGATTTTATGTAATGAGTTATGCGGGGTATACTTCGATTCTTCTGCTGGGCCTCAGGGATACAGACAAGGTACTTTAATCAAAAGTTGGGAATAAATTGCTTCGGTCTTATGATGCCAGCGCTTGGTGGTGAACAGAATGACGATGTGAGATGCCGGAGACGACGAACATAATCGCAGCAGCCAGGCTGTATAGTGCCCGAAGAGTGAGCAACATCTGATAAGAATGGTTGGTGATGGCTTGGCCACCACGCATCTAGGGCGAACATATTTTAACTAAAGAATTGAAGTGTATGGTGGCGCTCTGTGTGCGCTCACTCAGGCCTCCTCCGCACCGGCAAAGATGGCGACACCAAATGACCGGGTCCACGTGCTCCCCTCGCTGTCCTTGATACTGATCTCAAGATGATCAATGCCAGCCTCAGCGCCAGCAGCATACGTAGCCTTACCCCCACTAACAGTAACCTCTCCCTTCTTTGCCCCAGAAACCGTAAACGTAGGCTCCTTGAACCCCAGAGCCAGAGCAGCAAGGTCAACCTCGACAGACTTGGAAGGCGAAACATACGCGTGAGGATCAGCCATGAAGTTGAGATACCCCTCGATGGGAGTGTACCCATCACCACCAGTTGACCCATCCCACCAATCCGCAATACCGTCTCCATCAGCATCCCAGCTGGCTGCGCGCGTAACAGTAGGGAAATCCTCGAGCCCGCCCGCGTCCTTGGGGTCGTCAATGAGGCCCTTCTTGCCCGACACGGAGCCGACGTAGGTAGCGGTTCCCGTGGCCGTCTCGTTGACGATACGGGCGTCGTGGATGTCGCGGACGGGCTGGCTGGCGCCGCTGTCAGAGAGCACGCGCTTGTAAGCCTCGGTCGAGGGCTGCGTCTCGACGTGGGGCTCGAAGAACTCCTTATCGAAGAACTTTTGGTAGGTCGGGGCCGGCTCGAAGCTGACGTCGGCCCAGCAGGCGATTGTGGTGTTCTTTGTGGCGGTGCCGTCGCCAGAGGGGTACTGGACTGAGTCCTGGTTGAAGAAGCCGGGCATGGAGTTTCCGGCGCAGTAATACTGTTGCATGCCGGGCATGTTGTCCTCGTACTGTATGTATTATGTTAGCGGTAGGGATACTTCGTGTTGTGAATAACTTCCATACCTGTGCTCTGAGGGCGTAGGGAAGCGTGGAGGCCGGCCCATGCTTGTAATAATTTCCTACAAAGTTGACCTTCTTCGCACCGCCATCGGTAGCACGGCCACCTGTACATGTTAAGATTTCTAAATCCTCTTCATAACGCGTGTGTCACATACCAAAGTTATATACGACGTTGTTACGAATGTCAAGCTGGCCGGCAAACGCAGCGTTGTCGTCAACACCGCCGCCCATGCTCCAGCTACGACCCTCGGCGTGGGCGAGCAAGTTGTGATGGAAAGATCCGACGTCTCCGCCAATCGTGGCGCTATAGCCGTGAGCAGTGCCGTTGGGGTAGTTCTTGTGGCCGGCGACGTTGAGAGGTTCCGAGATCATGTTGCGCTGGAAGGTGATGTTCCAAGCAGACCGCGAGCTGAAAGCCTCGTCGATCGTCCAGCCCTATTCATCGTTTGTTAACAACGTATCCTCTCGTGGCGTTTGGAAGTGAACATACCATAGAGCAGCGGTCAAAGATGCAGTGGTTTGAACCCTGCATACCCATTCCGTCGATAGTCTGCCCAGAGACCTTGCCAGGGCGCACGCGCATATGGCGGAAGATGATATCGGACGCGCCGGTCAGGCCGAGTGGGTTGCCCTGGATAACGATGCCCTTGCCCGGCGCGGTCTGGCCGGCTAGGGTGATGTACTGGTCGTTGACGGACATGCGGGAGGTGGTGGTGATGACGCCGCCGACGTCGAAGACGACGATGCGTGGGCCCTTGGCGATGGTCAGGGCGTAACGGAGAGTGCCTTCGGCTTCGGTGTCTTCGAGGCTGGTCACTTTGATGACTTTGCCGCCGCGGCCGCCACGGGCGAAGCGACTGTGAATAATGTTAGTAGACTTTACTGCGATGAGGGAGGGTAGGATTTGTATACGTACCCCCAACCTTCAGCACCGGGGAAGGCTAGCTGGGCGACGCGGAAAAAGAAGACGCGGCCAGTGTAGGTGGTTGATCCGGAGACAACATCGACTCGCCAGTAGAAGCTGTCGACGGTGTTGAGGCCTATAATAAGATCAGACAAAGTACACGGCGAATACAAAATGACATCAAGAACGTACCAGGAAGCTTGGCGCTCGTCTCCGTCACGCCCTCAGCAACGCTCTTCAAGTCCGTCTGCGACGTGCCGAGGTACACATTGTACTTGACACCCTCAGCAGAGGCGGGAGCCTGCCAAGTAGCAGTGACGCTGTCGTCCGCCGCAACCTCGATGCGCTCGTCGCGGTGCTTGGGCGTAGGGAAGCTGATCTGGTTCTGCATCGACGGGGCATCGACCTCGAACCCGTTGAGGAAAGCCCGCTTGTCGCCGCCGATGCCGGGGGTGTAGACGATCTTGATCTCCTGCGTGGCGGATGTGACTTCGAACGTAAGGTATGAGGTCGCGGCCTGCCAGATGTTGTCCACGCGCGCGGACTGCTTGACGGCCGTCAGATCAGTCTGTCCGTTGACGGAAATGTCGATCGTCGCCGTCTCGTTGAGGGCGTCCCAGGCGTTGTGCCATGTCAGCAGGCTGTGGTTGCCCGGCACGAGACCCTTGATCGTGAGCGTGATCGGTGAGCCATCCTTGTTGGAGTTGCTAATGCCCTCGTTGACAATGCGCTCGCCCAAGGAGGAGAGGATGCGCGTGTACTGGTAAGTCAACATACCCACTTCCTGGCACCCCCCTGTTTCTGGCACCCACAAAAACGCGAAAATCCACCACAACCCAATGCCCACCCCCAACCTCCTTTTATCACAACATTTTCAATTCGCGTCCAAATGGGCTCATCTTTTGCACATGTCTTCTTCTATATATAATGCCTCAATATACCGAAGATCAGCTTCGTCAGGCTCTCGAGGA
>NW_026849600.1:0-38341 GCF_030869305.1 Colletotrichum tamarilloi
TCCTCGAGAGCCTGACGAAGCTGATCTTCGGTATATTGAGGCATTATATATAGAAGAAGACATGTGCAAAAGATGAGCCCATTTGGACGCGAATTGAAAATGTTGTGATAAAAGGAGGTTGGGGGTGGGCATTGGGTTGTGGTGGATTTTCGCGTTTTTGTGGGTGCCAGAAACAGGGGGGTGCCAGGAAGTGGGTATGTTGACTTACTCATTCAAAGTGGCGACGATCCAGGCGGGAATGGATCGCGAATGGATCAAGTCGAGGATCTCTCAAAATCGAGTCGGGCCGTGTGGTCCTGTGGAACCTTTGGTCTCCGAGGTTGTGGACGGTGCTGTAGATGTTGTTGCGCAAATGGGATCTGAGCCGTGAGTCTGCTTATGGAATTTGGGATTGGATACTCTTAACTAACATGGAGTTGAAGATACATCGAGGCATTGAAGGGAGACCCGGACATCATCATAGGCGGAAGATCCTATGACCCTGCCCCCTTTGCTGCGTTTTCAATCTCCCGAGGAGTGTTGCCCGACGTTGCGTGGCACATGGGCAAGATTATGGAATGCGGCGGCATCTGTGCCGTACCCAAGGGACGATCAATGGTAGCAACCATGAGAAAGGAGTCCTTTGACCTCACACCCTTGTCACCAGCAGAACGATGCACTCCTCTCTCCGTTGCAGCTCATACTCTCTATGAGAAGACGAGACCAGACCGCCTTCCCGGCCCAGGCGGCATTCTAAACCTCGACAATGCCAAGTACGAACAAATCACGCCAAAGACGTGTCGTGTATCCGGGGCCCGTTTCGAGACGACGCCATATCAAGTCAAACTCGAAGGCGTTACCCATCTAGGTTATCGCACGATCTTCATCGGTGGCATCCGAGATCCCATTCTGATCGACCAAATTGACGACTTTTTGGAGAGAGTCCGCAAGTATTCCCAGAATCTGTTCCCGGAGCTCGACAAGACGGAACAATGCCAACTCTTGTACCACGTTTACGGGAAGAATGGTGTGATGGGCCCTCTAGAGCCAGTCCAGGGCCGTCCCCACGAGATTGCGGTCTTGGGAGAGGTCGTTGCACCCACGTCTGAACTCTCACACACGATCGCGAACAACGTTCGGGCTTCCATCTTGCATTTTGCGTATCCAGATCAAGTCGCGACGACAGGAAATTTTGCCAGCCCCCTGTCGCCGCACGAACAGGACGCCGGAGCTGTTTTCAAGTTCAGCCTGTATCATTTGGTGGACTTAAATGTCGGCGAAGAGTCGTCAATCTTCCCCGTTCAGCATACGTCCATCAGCTCTTCCAAGTCATCAGCAACCCCTGAGCCGAGTCTTTCCAAGGAGAAGTTTGGGAAACTTGAAAACGGTACCCTTGCACCTTTGACGAAGAAGACGGTGACAACAGAGGAGACCACGCTCAATGAGGTTGCACGCATTGTTCGGTCCAAGAACTCTGGACCGTTTGAGATGACGTTTGATGTCATGTTTGACGACCCTGCCGCTTACAGGCGCGTCAAAGACTCCAATATCTTCACCAACGATACGATCAAGAAGTTGTACCGCGTCGACGACAGTGACATCTTGACAAACATGTACTTTGATCCAGCCCTTGCTTGGAAATGCACGATCAAGCGACCATGGCCCCAAGGCAGCGTTGGCGAGCGCGATACCCTCGGGACTCAGCAGCACGCGCCTCTTCTTAGCATTCGAGTTCCTGCGGCAAAGGAAGTCAATGGATCTACAACAAATGGGGTTCAATCTGTCACAGGGGCTTGTAATAGCGCTGTCAATGTAACGACCAAGTCCGTTTCGCGAGGAGATCTCACGGCGCAAGGTGTTGTGGAGGAGATCTGGGCAGGCCTCGGACTCCCTTCCGACTCCTTGAGCTCAGTGAACTTGGAGAACGGCGGTGCCCCGACCTTGCCATCATCGTTCAAGGTTGGCATCCTCGCACAGAGCTCGATCGCGTTATCAGCTCTTGCCGCATCACAAATTCACGCCCTGCGCAATGCCGCTGCCGTTCCCAAGGTCGACGTTCCCCTTCAGCACGCCACAGTTGAGTTCAAGTCAGAGAGACTCTACACCCTCGACGGCAAGCCGACACCATCACCATGGGGTCCCATTGGCGGACTGCACAAGACCTCGGACGGCCATGTCCGGATCCATGATTCCTTTCCCAATCATGCCAATGGGATTCTCAAGATGGTAGGCCTGCCTGTTGGATCGAACAGAAAACAACTTTCCGACAAGGTTGTCGATTGGGCCAGCATCGACCTTGAGACGGCCGCCACAGTGGAGGGAAAGATGGCGGCATATGCTCTGAGGTCCTATCGCCAGTGGGACGCCCTTCCACAGTCAAAAGCCATCAGTGACTTCCCCATCGAAATTGCTCAACTCTCATCAGCCGGGTTTGAGGGTCTTCCCGAGAGAATGGCAGCAGGCAACTCAAAATGCCTCCAAGGTCTCCGCGTCGTCGAAATGAGCCGAGTGATCGCCGCGCCCTTGTGCGGAAAGACGCTCGCAGCTCATGGCGCGGACGTAATCTGGGTCACTTCACCGAACCTGCCCGACCTTCCGACCATGGATCGTGACTTTGGCAGAGGGAAGAGAACGGTCCAGCTGGATATCCACAACCATTCTGACAAGGCCCAGCTCATCGAGCTGATCCAGACGTGCGACGTATTTGTCCAGGGATTCCGCCCCGGCAGCCTGGCCAGCTACGGTCTGTCGCCCGAGGAGCTGGTGAAGATCAACCCGTCCATCATCATCGCCAACATGTCTGCATTCGGACCCCAAGGACCCTGGTCCAACCGTCGAGGTTACGATTCTTTGGTGCAGACTTGCTCGGGCATGAATGTCTCCGAGGCAGAGCACGCCGGGCAGGGAGAAGCTGCCCGTCCGACACCCTGCCAAGCTCTGGACCATGCTGGCGGATACCTGCTCGCAACAGGTGTCACTGCAGCTCTATACAAGAGGGCGAAGTCAGGCGGATCGTACAAGGTTGACGTTTCCCTCGCGGGCGTGATGAAATACCTGCGAAGTCTGGGACAGTATTCAGGGGCTAGCGGATTTGAAGGAGTTGGTGACTACGAGAAGGCTGAGGACGTCCCCAGCGAGTTTTTCGAGACTCGAAAGACGGGGTTCGGCTCCATGACTGCAATCAGACATAGTGCCCTGGTCGAAGGTTGCGAGGTTGGTTGGGATGTGATGCCGAAGCCGCTAGGTTCAGATGATACGCAATGGCTGTGATGAGTATGGGCACTGTGGTTTATGCGAATCGAGACCATTTCGTGTTTAATGAAGATCTACAAATGCGGTAAACTTGCTGCCTCAATACAACATTTTGATCAATTTGGGGCAACGTAATAATGTGCCCTTGATGTCCTGTCCTCATCGGGCCTTCCCAAACCCTATCCCAGTATCCGTAGGTAAACACAAACCATCCTGTTACCTGGTATCCCTGATCCAACGCCTTGCTAGTACCCATAAGATGCCTGACTCCTTGTCCTTCGAAGTCATACGTCACGCTTCTTGCGAACGAGACCGGCTCCTAAAACGTTGACTTGCGGTGTTTCCCCTCCGTTCGCCGCTGCGGCCGCTGATTCGTCTTTAGACTTCTTTCGAATGAGCCCCGTACTGAGGACGTTAACCTTGGTCGGCGGCTCATCTGAAGTAGGAGTCGCGGAGTCCTCCGGGCGCTTGCGCTTAATAAGGCCCGAGATGACATTCACGGCGTTCGCCGAAGAGCCATTTGACGCTGGCGTTGGAGTCTCCTTCCTGCCCACAACCTGCATGCCCCAATCGTCTCCCATGCCGACCTCGCTGATCCATCGCCGCGTGCCGCTAGCTGCGATCTCTGGTTTGGCAAAGTCTAGGCGTAGAAGAAGCTCATTGACTCTCTTGTAATCGTTCTCATCGACAATCTTGCGGCCCCTACCCTCAGCAGGCCAAAAGTAATAGGCAGTCGAGATTGGCTTGTCTAGCAGGTAGTTACGCTGTTGGGTTTTGATGCGTGGCTGTCTTGACGTAACGACTCCCGTCAAATTGGACTTGTTCTTCTTATGTTTGTTTTTGCTCTCGGGCTTCTCTGGCTTAGTCTTGGTCTTAGTCGGTGTGCCGGAAGGTGGCACGGGGAACAGCTTGCGAGGGGTGGACATGGGTGTGACGGGCCGTACTGCCTTCTGCTTGCTAGGCGTGACGGGCGGGTTGGACGCATCGAAAGAAGGGTTCGGCGTTGGGAGATTTGCAGAGGCACTGTCAGTATGCACTTGCTCGGCCTCCTCATCAAAGACAACCCAGATGAAGCCCGTGAGCCGACCGCTCGAACACTCTTGTCTGTATGCCATCATTTCCCAGAAGGTATCCAAGCTCTTCACGCTCTTCCATTGTCCAGTGGTCTTGATTTGCTTCGACTTGCCCGCTTCTTCATCCAGCTCGTCTCGGAATCGGGATTTCGGATCGTCTGGGAACCGGGGGATAAGGCATCGTGCGGGTACCCAATCGTACTCCTTAGTGTAATGCGAGATCTTCTCGAGAGCGTGACCCAGGACCCAATTTGACGCGCTCTTTGGGGTCTTGGGCAGGAAAGCCTTGGTTTCGTAATTGTCAAGTCCCGGGATGACGAGGTAGCCTTTGACAGTACCCCATGGAGCTCCCTTTCCCACAGGAGGGTTCTCCAAGAGAGAGTCTAGGACTTTGCACCACCACTTCACTAGTCCTCTGTCATCGAGCACATGCTTGCCACTGTACTCGACAGAGCCAGGGAAGAGGTATTGATCTTGAGCCCGGGCGAAGAGACTAACGATGGATTGAATGCCCTTGCGCCTGCGCTGCTCGACCAGGTACGAAACAAAGGCACTGCTAATCTCCTTGATTGGCGATGAGGTGCCTTTGGGAAGGTTGAGAAGCTTCAGGTAGCCAGTTGAATCGGCTTTGGCAACGAAGAAAGTGCTGGAGTATGCAGTCGTGTAGATGTAGACCTCTAGCGCGAGGACAAGAACTTGCTTCGAGGTAGTCTCCTTTGCTTCAAGGGCAGCGTCGGTAGTGATTGAGGGAATATCGATGGATATTGCAAGAAAATGCTTTTCGCAAAATGTCTTGTCTTCTCGTTCTTCGGGAGGAGCTGAGTACAGGGCGTCCGTCTTGGTCGGAGGAGTTGAGAGGTGGTAGATGCCAAAGCGGTAGCCCTTGGGCAGAACAGCGGACAGTTTCTCAAGGAGAAGAGCACTGCTCTGGGCGGTGGCCTTGGTTCGGCTCGGAGTCGCCATGATGCTTGAGAAAGGGAAGCTATTCAGTTGGAATTGATTCTCCCGAAAAGACTGTCATGCCATAGTTGTCAATTGAGGAGAGGACTGAAAGGAATTGAACTTGAGGGGTTGGTCAAGCAGGCTGAGCAAGCTGCAGGACCGTCCCTTCCTTTGAGGGACGCGTCGCAGCTCTTCACATGCGTGTCAGAAATAAGTGGAGAAACGCGTCGGGTTTAATTGAAAGGAAGCTGCGAGCATTACCTAAGCTACGGAGTAAGGGACGTACTCGCTGTGTCACTAGGGACCGTGCTCAACTCGGAAAGGTACTAGGCCACATGACGACTAGTGCCGGTCGCTGCATGATCCGCCTTCCGCGCGATGCCACGTGACGTCGAGAAATTGTTCCGAGCGCCCATCGCGAAAAAGTTCCCAGCATCAGGAGCTCTAGCTATACGACGGTACGCCCACACCGAAATCCGCACCACACCGTCGTCCCTCCCTCGCCGACCGCCCCCAATGGCAACCAACGGCTCCCGGTCAGCATATAGCCTCACGAGGCAAGCCGCGAGGCATTGCCAATCAGCGGCAAACTCACGAGTCGTCTCTCCTATCCAATGCCTCTCCCGATCCTTTGCGACGACCACCTCCCGAAAGGAGGCCGAGGCGGAGAGCAAATTCGATCAACTGTCACGGAAAACCGAAGAGGCTGAGCGGCCCGATGAGATCAGACAGCGCCCGAGATGGTCATACACTCCCGAGGGAATGAAGGCACCCTTCTCGCCTCATATCACCAAGAACCCGGCGCGCAGTGTTTGGAAGGTCAACGAGGATCCCAAGAAGCTGGATCAGATGTACGTGAAGCTTCTGGGCAGAGATGGAGATAAGATGTTGCCGGATGAGACCAAGTGGCTGGCGGTCACGCACAAAAGTTTCGACCAGGGTCGCCGGGGATTCAACGACAAGCTGGCATATTTGGGTAAGGACACACGACTTTGCTCCCAACCAAGCTTCAGTTGCGACAATTAAGTGCGGAGGGGGGAAAAAAAAAGGCACACGAAGCTGACTCGAGCCGTTGGGCAACGCATTACAGGTAGACAGGCGGTTATTCTCGAGACCACGAACCGCATAGTGACGGGGACCGATTCCTCGAAGAAGGCAATCGTTCCGGAAAAATCGTATCAGCGAACACCCTTTGAGCACCCTGCTCTCACGAGAGTCGACAACCTCAACGCCGAGCAGCCTCAGAAGGTCGTTACGAAAGAAAAGGTCGAGGCGCTGGCGCTTGCTGCCGGTCTTGACAAAGTTTTGCGATGGAAGCCGGCAAAGGTAAGCCCAAAACTCACAGCTCCCTTCCTCCACCTCATCGGGCTTCCCTCAGGAGGCGACGACACCCTCTCCTGGCTCTGTTTTCTAACAATTGTCGTCTCCAGCCCGAAAACCTTTCTGGCTCTGGCCAGCAAATTGTTCTCAACTCGGCAGTCTTTGCTATCGTCGGAGCCATCACCCTCCAGCACGGCGCCGAAGTGGCAGGTAGAGTTATCAGGGACAGAATATTGAGGCCGCTCTCGGCGAACCGGTAAAGCCGCTAGAAGAGAGACGTCTGTTGTATCATAGGTGTAAAACATTTGACAAAAAGGACATCAATCCCAGCTGCGGCGCAAGAGAGGCAGCGGAAGCAATATTTTCCTCGTTTTCCCGCAGTCATGACGCTGTGCTGTCGCCGGACCGCGCATAACAAATGTAACAAAAGGATCAGAGATGAACGAATATAGAAGTATATCCCAATGTGGAAGACGCTTTGCCACTCAACTTACTCTGGGTTCCTTGATAGGACCCGTGGTCAGGTGCATGACGTGGGAGATGGTGCAGTCCGGGGGCTGCCAGGCGAGCCTAATGACCCATCCGTCGGTTGTCGAGTGGAGGGCCCAGGCGAGGTCTCCATCGCGGATACGGGTAGTCATTTCCATCGTGACGAGGTTATTCACAACCGATTGGTCGACGCCTTTGCCAAAGACCAGCGCCTTTCGAACCATACTGTTGTTCGGGGTCTTTGCGGCCATGCCGGATGAGGCACGGTGCCAGTCAAATATGTGAGACCCAGAGCCAGAGTCACGTAAACTAGCGAGACCAACATCGCCGGCCACAGCGTGTACATAGCCTTCGCCGAGTGGACGGGTTATCTCAGACGTGGATCTCGTGCAGAGGACAAAGGTTTCGAGGCAGGCAAAGGATTCATTCAGGGTAGCCATGCCAAACCCTGGATCTGGATCAACCTGCCAGATGCTCTGGGGCCAGTCATTCGATCCGTAATGCGCGACCCCTGTACCCAATGGATCGTGGGCGAGCAGGTCGCTGGCAAGGATGGGCATAGTGAGAGACCTGGTAGCGCCCTGGTAGAGCACGAGGTCCCAGTCAGGATTGATGTAGATCCGGTCCCACGCCGGGTTTCTATGCTTCAGATCCGGGAACCCGTGGCTGTCGGGCGTCAATGACCTCATCGGCAACCGAATCCTGAAGAAGGACACGGCTTCGCGGCGTGACTCGTCGCACACGCGAAAGAGCGCCGGGCTCCTGTTCTCGCAGTACCAGTGTGCGTTGCATGCCATGTTGCCCAGGTTGTTACCGGAGGCCTGGACGCCCGAGCCGTCTGGTACGCCTCTGATCACGACGATGCGTGGCCGTTCCAGGTGCATGCGCCAGATCTTGCGTCGTAGCTCATAAGGCAGGTCTGGGAAGCGATGAAAGACTGAATCTTGGTCGTACCCGTAGCTGCTGCGGCTACTGTTGGGGATTAGCGATGCTGTGTCTGTAGCTGTGGTCATAGTAGTCGTCCTCGGCTCGCTTCCCGAAGCGGCTACCCAGGTCCGCAGGTCGAAACCTTCACACGCCTCTAAATTCTTCCAGGGTGTCGATGGCGTTTTCCGGACGGCGGGCGGAGCATGGATGTTCGTGGTTCGGAGGCCCCCATCTTGGTGCTCGGCATAAAACACCTCGGCGTCATGCTCGTCTTCAGCCTGGGGAGGCGGAAGCTGGCGTGATGTTGACCGAACTGGTAGATCCATCGCCTGATGTGACGGGGCAGACGCCGTTGAGTTTGATAGACTGCCAGCGTCAACGGCGTTGAGAGTCGGCCTTGTTGCGTCCGCGGGATCAAAGTGTCAGACAAACGCTAAGTTTCTGAAAAGTTCGGGGGACGACGCTAGCGGTAGCTCAGACGACCTCTGAGCTAAGGTAAAGTGCTTCACTGCGCAATGGAAGATGCCGATTGGCGATTGGATCAACTGTATCAAGTTGAATATGAGTGTATCCGTACAGCCTCAGTCTCCAGTCTGTATCGTGGTGTAGCCTCAAGTGTGGGGTGGGGGGCAAAGGCACTGGAAGTGGAAATAAGGGACGACGTGTGTCTGACAGTTGGAGAAGGTTCCACGACAGTGAAATGCGTGATGCGTTTGGGCTTCACAATACGAACGCGGACACGATGAGGTGGTTCCCCTTTTGAGTTGAAGAGACGGGGATGGTGGGAGTTGTCGATGAGTTAATAATCAGCGCCACCTCGTTCTAGAAGGGAACCTCTGCGGTCAACCGGCTGACTAAACTTCCTCTAGAGGCACCGTACTCGGCTCCGTCTTTTGTAGCAAAAGACCCCTTTGCAGGGAGTTACCGCTTTTGGAAATGGTTTGCGGGCAGTTTGCGAGAACTGATGGGAGAGATTCTACCGCAAGCCGGGGGCAACCAGGAAGAGGCCCGGCTGACATGTCTGGCAGTTGCATCTTAGCGCCTGAATGACGCTGAGACCCGCCAATGCCCAAGTCATTCCTTGTTGTTCATGAGTTGTGTCTGCTGGTTTCCCCTGTCAGATTGTGTCAGATCCCACCACGCACTCACAGACAGACTCGACACACAAGCATGTGTCTGCCCGACACCATCCTCATCGCCACGGCGGGAACCGTTATGATGTGCTACATGGGTCCCTTGTCCAGGCTTTAACCTCCTCTTTGGTCGTCTTGGAATGATTGCAAACAGCCTTAATCGCCATTAGGTACTCTCAGCCGGGCTACAGCTACAGTCTACGGATGATGGGCATGGCCATGAGCCAATCACCGCAGAGTCTTTGCAACTTCACACAACCGTCTGAAACTTGCAAACACCAGCATCTTCAACTGACAACCTGCTTCTCCATCGTCTGTGGCTCCCATCTCAAACTCTGCTCATCCCCCTTTTGCCCTTCCTGGCGCCACGCTCCTAACTACAACGTTCACTTACTAGTACCAAGTATCCTAATGAACGACTTGCCTTATTGGGCCCGTATCTCGTATACGCATTCCCTCTCTAGTTCGCATCGCTCCAAACTACTCTGTTCAAGCTTCAATGTCTTCCACGCGGCCCTTGTCGGTACTCGGACGCATCGACACCATGCTACAACAACATAGCCGTCGAGGTCGATCCAATTGAACACGACTTTCTTTTGACTTCGTTTGACACAAGCCTATGGCTTACTGTAACTTTGCAGAAACGCTCTTGGCTTCGACCTGTGCGCTCTTAAGCCTGAAAATGACAGAACTCTCGCGGCTGTAGGCTATACCCCAGCTTCTCCCCGATAATGACTGCAAGTTCCAAAGAAGACTCTGCCACTTGGACGATTAACGTCGTGAGACCTGGGGTCGTGGCTGCAACTCTGCCATTCCCTTCAATGATTCGGCCCCGGCTAGACATGTCTGGGATTCTCGCAAGGAGCTTCCCACCTTTCCGTGTTCCACTCCAGTCCACCCCGGTGCGGACCATGTCAGGGTCTGAGTGGAGCGGAATCCCGCCGCATATGGCAAGTGGCATCTCGACTTACCCTGAAGAGAGATCGACGCTCCATGTTTTAGGCTCGAGGGGACCATGACCATCAGAGCTTCTTGTATAGATACGTCCCTATCCGTCTCTAGATGTTTCTACTAGATGTCGTTGCTTCTTTCACCCATCTGGTCATCATCCCCATAGGTGTTGGTTCAAGAAACACATCTTCGTTTCGTTCGTACACGACTGCTGGCAGCCCTTTTTCTTTCTAGTTGACTGCCTTTGATACCCCACTCTGTTTCTATTAATGCCACGGGAAATTTCTTTTCACGCCTATTAAGCAAAGTCCATTACTTCATACTTCACATCACCATGAACATGTACGACAAAATATCATCACCTGAGGATGTTACGGAGAGATCCCAGGCTCCTCCACCTCCACCAGCCCCAAGGCACCAGAGACTAACAACCTTTTGTATCGGTTTCTTGATGATATTCTCCATCTTCAGCGTCGGCAGAGATATCAAAGACTACTTTTATCAAGACCACAGCCTCAGCAGCCGATCAATGGCAAGAGGAGACCTAGGTTCCTGGGGCCAAGCCATCGACGCAATTGTAACCCCAGACACTGTCGAAGCCATCGGCAACGACCTAAGGCTACGAAGGACATTAATGTCCATGGTCGATTACACCTTTGACCTCACAGACCAACTAGCCGCCCGCTATGAATCTCCTCAGCTCCAGGAGACAAGAGAAGCATTTCAAGAATACAAGGAGCAGATCAGGAGGAGCCTCGAAGGTCTGAGAGACGACGAACAAAGCTCGCCTCAACTACAAAAACGACAGCTTCCAAGTCTTGGGGAACTCTTTGGAGCTGCCGTCTCTGGAGGTAGCGCCGATGGTGGTGGTGGAGGAGGAGGCGGTGGACTTCCCAACCCATTCAACCTTCCGCTCCCCGGGGCACCGGGTGGTTCTCCAGGCGGCGCTCCCGGAGGCGGTACCGGTCCCCTAGGCCTCCCTGGCCTCCCAACTCCAGGCGGCGGCGGTGCCGATGGAGGGGGAATGTCAGCCGGTATACTCAGTGGCCTCCTCCAACCCCTGAAAGACGGGCTGAGTAACGTCGGAAACCAACTTGTCGCCAACCTCAACGGTCCAGGCATGTTCCTCGGCATTGGTGTCGGGGCCGGAGCGGCTCAGGGGCTCAACCTGTCCACACAAGCAAAGACGATGGAAGTGGCAGCAAAGGTTGCCGCAGACAACAAGATGGAAGCCACCGGTCTCAACCCAGCCATCCAGAACCTGGGCGTCGGGCTAACTTCCACCCTCATCGGCGCCATCGACTTCAATAGCCTAGGCGGCAATCTCACTGAACAGCTGCAACCTATCGCTCTGTCTCTCGCAACAGGTCTCGGAAACGGCACAGTCGCAGGCCTGAAGCTAAACGCAAACGCCGCGAACCTCGAACCCGTAAACGATTCGTCCATCCCCAACGTAATCGGTACATTTGGATTCGGTCTCACAAAGACCGTGACAGCCAACCTCGATATCAACCAGCTCTTCAACTCGGCCAACAACCCCAACACTACCAAACAAATCATGCGTATCCTCCCGGCCGCGGCTTCGGGCTTCGGCAAGGGTCTTGGCCAAGGAGCGACGGTAGGATTGGGCCTACAGCCCGACACCGCGGTACCGATGCAGCAGATGCCCGACGACCAGATCGACTTTGGCGGTATCTCGCAGACCTTCGCCAAGGGTCTGACGAGCAGCTTCCTCCAGAACGGTACTGCGACCGAGTTGCTCAACAAGGTGGGTGGGTCGATGAACATGAACCAGAACGGTGGAGGAATTCCGGCGACCATCAAATTCAACGGCATGGACATACAAGTCAGCAAAGTCGCGCAGGGCTTCGCTCGCGGGTTCCTCCAGGGCTCGGGCGATGCGATCCAGGGCATGGGCGGGGTGCAGTCTCTCTTCGAGGGTAACGCCACCATGCCCACCGGCGCGATGCCCGATGCCAAGCTCCAGTTCGACGACTCGCTCGGCGGAGCTGCCAGTGGTTTTGGAGTTGGGATCGGTGGGCAGGGCGTCCTCGTCGCGTACGGACTGGCTAGCAAGCCGCGGGGGAACACTCAGTCTGCCGCGAATGCGCCGGCGGCACCGGTTGCCAGCACGCCCGCCCAACGCCGAGATGTCGAACTAGTCTCGAGACAGGATCCCCCGCCGGTCGTCTCCGTCAACAACACCGAGGGATTCAACCTGTCCGTCGTGATCAACGCGCAGACCATCTCGATGGCTGCTCAAGCAGGTGTCAACGCCCTTACCTGTCAAGGCGTGGGTGGTTTGGGCCTCATTGGCTTTGGATTGATCCGCAGCAAGACCATCGCATTGGATTCCTTCAATAATGGTAACGTGACGAAGACTGCGAAGCAAGTGATTCCGACTGGGATCATCAAGATTTCCAACGAGGGGCATTCGTACGCCATTGACGGACAGGTGATCCGGGACTCTCTTGGAAACTCGATTATCGACGCTGCGAATGGCATCGAAGTCAACGGATTCAAGCTACCAGGCTGGATCGCCTTCTTGGTCCTTCATAGTAAGTCTGAATCTACCCCTGAATTCTTTTTGCTCAATTAACATTCGCACCTCACTAGTCCTCTTCGCCATCATCGCCTACATCAACGTCCTGCCCTTGGCAATCGGGCTGGAGCACATGCGCAACCTCCTGCTCCGCATCGACGCCCCTCCAATTCTGCCAAAGATCGAAAAATGGAATAACATCATGTGGCTCTTCATTATGGGGCCTTCAGTGGTTGTCGTTCTCATATTTGGCATACTCGTGACTGCGAAGTCATCTCACTTTCGCACTGCCCACGGTGTAAGTCTTCCCCTCCAACAATCTTGGTGCGGTAAGCATCGTTACCTAACCCGCATCTCAACAGATCATAAGCCTCTTTACGACCATGGTCGGTTTGGCAGCCTTCTTGATGCACCTCGCTATCAAGGCCCGCGCACCTCCGGGACTTCCACACACCTCCCGCTCCGGCCCCACGCCACCGGCGCCCCTCCTCAGTCTCCCCAATATCCGCGTCATGGTCAATCAGCTCTTCTTGATTCTCTCATTTGCCTCTGTCATCACTGGATTTGCCGATCTCAGCTCAGTGGCTCTATGCTTTACGCAAGTTGTTCCTTTCGACCTGGCGCTGGTCATTGGGTTTAGTCTCTCAACAGTCTTCGTCCTAGGGTCCACCGTCTCCGGACTCGATATTGCGCTTACTGTTCGGGACTTTTTGAGATACAGGAAGACCCTGAAAGGTGACGATAAGACGAACGCCGCCGAAAGAGGCGTGGAGAGAGGTGGTGTCATGCAGAGCAAGATTCTGCAGCCAACGATGGTGGACGAGAAGGGCGCATTTGCATAGCTGCCCGGGCTTTCGTTCGTTCGAGCTTGAGAGACTCTGAGCTGCGCTCAGTCTCCCTTATTTTGTTTTTTATCTCATTGGTAATTTACATAACCCACCGGCGCATGGTCTTGCGGATGGGCAAAGTCATGTAACATGGGACGGGATCACGGGTAGGAGTATGAATTTGGATGCGCTGAGACTGCATGCAGGGCACATGTATTCTGACATAACGGATATGACTACGGCGGAGTTACTCCTGACGACTCTAGTGCTGCGGAAAACGGGGCGGCCTTGACTCTCATTATACCCAAGCTTGCTTCAGGAGGCAGGCTTTGAATTTCATACCCAATTGGCCGATTCAGAACGTCTTGCTTCTTTCGCTTGGTGAAGGGACAAAGGCATATGTATCGCAGAATGTGTTTTTCAAAACTCCAAACTCATCTCTTCTGGTATTTTGGTAAATCTCCCTTTGCCCGAACCTTGCTGTTTTTGGGTACTTTGAACACAGCTCTTGTTCTACTCGAATACTCTGTCAAGAGTCAACTCATACTCTCTCGCTCACCACTCGTCAACTCAGTCGTCATCCCATAAATGCCAGCTGCTACTAGGTCTCACATCCAGTACCGATCTCCTCTTCTTCCGCGGTCCCGCAACCTCACGGCCATTACTCAAAAAGAACTCCTCCGTCTCGCAATCGGGTATTTGCCTCACCATCCCCAGCCCAGCAAGATCCGTCTTTGTGCACTTCATCCTCAAATGGCGGAAATACTTGCGGTAAAACATCCTCTGCATGACCAGGTTCTCAGCTACGTTCTTGGGCAGATAGTCCCCAAGCTGCGTCCGCAACGCCTCTAGTGCCGTGCGCTGATTCATCGCATCGGGGGGCTCGTAGTCGTTGCTCAAGAGCAGCCGCGGCACATCGCGGTAGAATGCGTTCTTGGCCGGGATGCCGCTAGTGAGGTAGCCCTCGTGAATCATCCACACCGGAAACCGGGCCGCCGCACGATCGTCCATTAGCTGGATTGCTTCCGTATAAGATTCCAGGTTCGCCAAGCTCTCTGCAAGCGGCGCACAACCCGGAACAGGCGTCAGGTCCCACGTCTCCGGCCCGCCCCTGTCGCGGGTGCCGAAATGTCGGATCCCTACGCCGAGCGGGTCGAACGCGAGGCAGTCGCTCAGGAAGATGTCTAGGGGTATCTCGCTGCTCCAGGGGAACGTAAAAATGACAGTGTCAAAGTCCGGATTGATGATGACGGGCCAGGCGATCTTGTTGGTTGGGTGCATCGGTAGCTGAACGCGGTAGAATGCGCGTGTCTCGGCGCGGCATTCCCTGTTTACCCACATCAGGGCCGGGAGCGTGTTGTCTGCGCTCCATGCAATGTTGGAGGCGAGATTCCCGAGCGCGTTTGGCGCGAAATGAATCTTTTTCAAATCGTTCATGCATCGAATCTCAACGATACGCGGCCGTTCGAGATAGAAGCGCAGGATCTTGGACCGAAGCTCCGGTGGTAGGCGGGCGAAAGGATGGAATGCAGTGAGGGGTCCAGGGGTCTCGGCAGAGCAGCAGGAGGCCACTTGCTGGACAACGGGGAGCTCAAAGGAAATTTGCGATGGCACAGCTGTTGGCGGCGGACCAGGAGGAGGGTGTGTGATTGTCCAAGGCCCATACGGGACCCCGGACCGGAACTGGAACCGGTCCTCGGGTTTGACCGGCGTCGGGGGCCGATGGAGGTCAACATGGCGGCGCTGTCCGCACGTGGGACACGGCGCGGAGGACGATGGGAAGTTTCCGATGGAAGCACCGACACTCACACTGAGTGAAGTGGACGAGGATGACGACGAACTCGAGGGTACGGCGGTGGTCTGAGCGGTGGTTGATGTAGCGGGCGAGTGCGAGGCGGAGGTGGCAGCGGTTGAGGAGGAGAGGCCGGAGTCCGTCACGGCGTCTGACTCGCTCGGGTGCGCAAGCGTTCCTGAATGCCGTAGCGTGCGACTCTGGCTGCTGCGAACATTGTGTTGGTTGTGATTGCGTGTTGCGGTTTGGGTGCCTCTCTCAACGCTTTGGTCCGTCTCCCCTCCTACATTTACAGGTGGTGGTGGTACTGCTGATGATGTTGCTGTTGCTCCTGCTGCTCGCGGCGAATCCTTGCGTGACCGGATACGAACAGAAAGACCCTTCAGCCAAATCTTCTTCCATTTATTCTTCAGTTGCTGCTGCTGGTCGCCATCGTGGTTCTGGTCTTTGGTCCGAAGCTGGGATGTGACTCTGTTCAAGTTGCTGTTTGCGTCGGGCGCCATGGCGGTGTGAGTCGGGCGAGGAGCCCTCGTCCCGATTGAAGCGTCCTCCCGTCGGTGTTCCCTCGTATTCCCGAACCGCCAATGATGGCCCTCTTTTGGTGCTGTGAGAACAGCGATAAAGCGCAACAGCTTCGCCGGTGGTGAAGTTAGATTCTGCTTTTCAGTGACTTGTTGAGAACCCAGATGGCGAATGCCGTAGTCGCTGCTTATGCGCTGTGCTGACGCTGCCGCCGATGGCTGTTGTGAGGCTGGATGAGAGAAGTGGGGTTCCTCTGGGTAATTCGAGGGGGAAGAAGAGCTAGAAAGCGAGAATCGGGTGGTAAAAGGATGATGGGGAGGAGACGCGGTAGTAGTGCGGGTGGGAGACGCGGGGGAGGAGGAGGACATGTTGGTCAAGTTAAAGTTCATCCATGAGCCACGGCCGCGTCTGGAAAGGTCAATGTTCAGTCACGTCGTAAGGTGGTGTCGGTGTGTAGCCGATGTGATGTGGTGGTCAATGGTCGTCTTCGGAACAGCTTGCTCGCACGCTCTCAGGCACAGAACATGTTCATCGGTTACGGAGCTCAACAGCTGCAGTGCTCACGGCTCGGCTCAGGTCACAGGAATGCGCTGGGCGGTTATGAAGAGTCGGACTGACGGATATGTGACAGAAGAACTGGGCAGGATTCGAAGAAGGAAGACAGGCACAGGCACAGGCACAGGCACAGCAAGGCATTGGCTTTGCGACATGCAGGCATGACCGTCCGAGATGCGGTGCGATCACTGCAGTACCGGTTCGTTCTGTGGCCTCCTCCCACATTGTGGTTCCTTGGCCTGACAGTCGTTTGGTCGCAGGCCGTGGCCAGCTGAGGGGGAACGCGCACTGAGACAAGCTTTTGTTGGAAACGGAGAAGGGGAATGTTTGGGACTGCAACCAACCAGAGACGCAGCCAGCTCTTCGCAGTCAGCTCTTCCAATTGCCCAGCCTCCCTCAGCTTGAACTATGATGACAACTCAAGGCTTAAGTTAATCCATCAACTAAGTAGCTAACAGTTCACCTGTCAGCCTGCCAAGTCTTGCTAGTACACTTTAGTCAAACGAAGCCCCTTCCAATAGCGTCCGGCATCTGCTGCAAGCTGCTTCTTCCATTCGATTTACCCATCTATTCTCACATGAGCGTCTCCAAGGGAATCGAGAGAGTACGGACCATCTGTGCCTGATCTCAACCTTGGAACGCCGTTACAGCGCCCGCCTGGACCTCCCACGTGCTGAAACGTGCAAAGGGGGCGGATGCGACGTTTGGCCGGAAGAATGACGCCGATGCCTACATCTTCTTGCCTTGAGACTTTTTGCGGTGGTGAGAAGAATATAAATCCTGCTGCTGTCTGTACATAAAATGTATAAATGGCCATGTGCACGCTTGGAGCGCCGACCGCTGCAGACACAAATGCTAAGAGCAACATCTCACCTGCATTAGCACAATCAAACATTCAGATACCAGAATATGTGAGTGGCAGCAGCCGGATGTTTGCCGTCAAGAAACTTGAAGTTTTGGTCTTCTTGCCATTACATTGCCGAATCGAGCCCCGACCGACCGGGCACCCGGACCCGTGTGGATCCCGGATGTTGAACCCGGAGGTGGACCCGAAACCGGGGCCGAGCACCGGAGGAAAAGATGAGCGACTTATATACTGACTTATTCGGTACGCAACCAGGATGAGCTTTGATTCCACAGATCAAACTACAGTTATTGCAAACAAAGATGTACTTCTCAGTATTGAAGTAAACCCTGTTGCCTATAAACACTCCAGTCTAAGATGACGCGATATGAGCTTTTTAACTGCCATCCACAAGAGTCACAGGCAGGGCCGATTTCACGGAGCAGGGCAAAGTATTTTATGTGGCGAAACACACGCTTTATCTATATCGTCAAATCGGTTGTCAAAGGTCCATCCATAGCCGAGCAGAGAGATCCGAAGATGCTCCCAAAAACCGCTAGGCCACTATCGAAGAAAACCACTACTCCTACCACAAACCACCACTGATAACCATTAACAGACCCATAGTAGAGTCAAAAGAAGAGAATATCCATCCATGCTCAGACGAGTCCCTTACAGAAGGACAGCGGCAGCAAGAACGCTGAAGGCAAGAGCGCCGAAGCTGGCAGCGAACTTGCTGGTGCCGGCCGTGACGACGGGGGGCTTGGCAGTGGCGGTGCCGGTGGGGTTGCCGCCCGCGGGGGGAGCAGCGGAGTTGGCCGGGGGAGCTCCAGCAGGAGGAGCACCGGCGGGAGGGGCACCGGCAGGGGGAGTGCCAGCAGGGGGAGCACCGGCAGGAGGAGCTCCAGCAGGAGGAGCACCGGCAGGAGGAGCACCGGCGGGAGGGGTACCAGCGGGAGGAGCACCAGCGGGAGGAGTGCCGGCCGGGGGAGCACCAGCGGGGGGAGCGCCGGTGGCAGGGGGGTTGGCGGCGGGCTTGGTCTCGGTGGCCGGGACGTAGGGGGTCTTGGTGACGGGGGGCTGGGGGATGACAATGGTGCTGCAGGTGGTGCCGTCGCAGCCAACAGTGGTGACGGGAGGAACGGGAATGACAACCTTGCAGGAGTCGCCGGAGCAAGGAGGCTGGGGAACGGGGCAGGAGCCGTTGCAGCCCTTGACCTCGATGTACTTGTCGTTCTTGTACTCGTACTTCTTGTTGGCATCGGCGTACGGGCAGGACTCGAAGACGCAGGAGTTGTCCTTGCAGACGTACTTCTTGTTGCACTCATCACCGGAGCAGGACTCGACCTTGCAGACGTTGCCGTAGCAGACAATCTTCTCGGAGTCGAAGTCGGATCCCTTGATGACATAGTCGCACTTGCCGGAGACACACTTGATCTTGCGGCCGCAGTCGTATCCGGAGCAGACCTCAGGGTGCCAGGTGCCATCAACCCAGACGAGACGGCGCTGGCAGTCGGCACCGTAGCAGGGGTAGTCGAAACCGCAGTAGTCACCGTAGGCAACGATCTTCTTGTAGCAGTCATCACCGTAGCAGGGAACGCCGAAGCACTTGCCGTTGGAGCACGGGTTGGGAGTGGGCTTGTAGCAGAAGGGACCCTGGCAGTCCTGGCACAGAGGGCAGTAGGTGGTGGTGACAGTGGTGACGCCGGTGGTAGCGGTACCGTCAATGGTGGCAGTGGTTGTGGCAGTGAAGGTGGTGGTGACGGTGGCAGTGGTGGTGACATCGATACCGCCATCAACACGGATGTAGATGGTCAACAGGATCTCGGCAGAGATGAGCTGGCGCTTCAGGGATCCGCTGGTGTTGCGGCCACCACAGCGCTCGGCAGAGTTGCCAGGGCAAGTGATGTCGCATCTATCCTCAGAGACACGGGTGGCAGTGGCATCGCTGACGATATCACCGCAGAAGCAGTCGGAGCCGAACAGACCGGCGTAGCGCTTTCCAGCGGGGCAAGAAGCGACGCAAAGCTCAAGGGTCATGGAAGAGGCAGACAGGACCAGGTCGAAGGTAGGGAAACCAGTGGTGGAGCCGAAGCAGCCAAGGAGGGAGAAGTTGCCAACGTTGCTGGGGTTGGGGATGACGGTGGCAGACGGGGTGGCAGACGACGACGAAGTCGAGCTGGTCTCGGTGCCAGTGGCGGTAGCGGTGTCAATCGTAGTCGACTCCTCGGTAGTGATGGGAGGCACCTCGGAGCTGCTGGTGGTGTCAATGGTCGAGACAATGTCGGAAGTGGTGATGGGGACCTCAGTCGTCAGGGTGGTGTCCGAGCCAGTGGAGGTGGTCAGACTGCTGATTGTCGTCTGGCCAGTTGAGGTGGTCTGGATGGTGGTCACCGACGTGGAACCCGAGAGGGTTGTGGAGAAGGACGAGGTGGTGAGCGACGAGCTGCGAGTGGTGGAGGTCGTGGTGGTGTTGGGGAACAAGGGAGAAGAACTCTGTCCCATAACCAACTGGCCCATGAGGGCGACGAGAGCCGTGCGACGCATGACTAAGCGAGTGACGAAAGCAAGTAAAAGAATGACTAGACCTCGGGTCGTAAACGAGTGAAACGAGGTAAAGAGAGAGGAAGAGAGGAGCTAAGGATGCGGAGTGTAATGATGATGAGGGTGAGGAGGGAAAGGAAAGTTGGACAGAAGCTGGAGAATCTTGTCTTTCTTATACCTTCTGGAAACTCCCTTTGCGTCCCTCATGTCAGGCAAATATTCATCTCATCGTAAACGATGTCTCTGGCGTCTCTGGCAACTCCAGTCTGCCCATGGGCCATGCCTCTCTCCCTTGCCATGGGGCATTGTCTCCTGAGTGACAAGATGAGTTTGCATGCCTTGGACGAACACAGAGTTTCCTACAGCAAGCGCCACCAAACTCAGTCTCCGTGTCTCGTTTCTCCCATTCTTCCGCTCTCGTGTCTCGTTCCTCGTCGTTCGTGTTGAGTTTAGTCAGGAGGTTAGGAATGGATCACCTCGGTCAGGAACTCATCAGTTGGCAATGTCTCACCTTCTCCGCAATCCAACGAGGGAGACCACCTCACCAAGGGACCAATCAATAGGTCCGACGAAGGAAAGGAAAAAAAAACAAAAACCAACATCGCTAAATTTCAATAAGCGTGCATTCCCGTCCGCTAAGCTTGGAAATTGGGTCTTGTCTGTGGCGTTCCGCCCGGCGCCCTCCCGAGCTTCCTCGTTGACGACAATGAACATTTTCGGTATCCCTGGGCCAGATCTTACCACCTGGAATCTGCCAAATTGCCCATATCCATTCTCAGTCTCGGGCACCCGACCTCCTTTTGTCGCACCGGCCCCGCTCCGGCGTCTCCAGTCAGGTCCCCAAAACCGATATGGCCCTGTCTATCACCATGCGGCTCTCGATCTTCCGATCCATTGGAACCAACCGCCGGTCAGCGAGTCATACATTGGTTTTGATGGTCTCGGCCCGTTGAGTGTATCAAGTGGAGACGGAGCCCGCAGCGGCAAAATGCACGATATCATCCCTCGCTGGTGCATTCTTTCTTATTCTCGGCACTAAATGGGGCAGAGAGGGAACATGACGGCATTAGTTCTCCCCAAACAGACTAAAACTTACGAGACGAGAGAATTCTGTTATTGTCCTTGCATAAGCGAGCCATTACAAAGGCTGGTTGCCCTCGTGACTACCCCACACTCTGTCCCTCGTTGAGCCAACCTTGGATTCCGGATGCAGGCCATTGAATGTTTGGATAATTTTGAAAAGCGGAAGTGACATATTTGAGATTCCAGGAAAGCCTATTTCGCTCGTACTCATTGTTAGTCTCCAGTGTTTGCAATGGATTGTGGATGCCTCGACATCCACATTGTCAGCATTGCAGGGCATAAGACAAGAATAGCTTCAGGTCGTGGACAAATGGAGTATGCTCGAGTCAACTCCTCTTACACAAGAGGGAGGGAGTTTCTTTGCATCATGATTGATCGGCTCGAAATACCGGTGAGGAGTGAGAACTTGACGGTCCACATCTAGACATGGACCTTTTGGTGCATGCACTTGACGCTTGGCACCTGAAAACCGGAGGCCGGTCTGGAAGACAACGATATCAACTCAGTTACATGAATCCAATCAAAGGTGCAAGTCCAAGAATTCTCTTCAAATGGCTGGAAGGTCGGTAGGATGAATATGAAAGGTATACGTAGTGATCATGGTGTTTCTATTGCTCCCTGGTTTCATCGACATAAGCCTTTTTTTTGTTCATTTCTCTTGAGAGCCATAAGTGACCTCTCAACAATGTTATGTCAGATGTAGAATCCATATGAAAGGGTCAACTCAAGCTTACGGAAATTGCGTCACTATCCTGGAATCGATATCATTGCTGGAAATTCTTGCCGAATGTTGCTCGTGGGAATAGGCTTGACGAGAAAGTAGTAAGGTATAGAAAGCCTGAGTTTGCCGTTCCCTATTCTCCGTTATGATTTTTTGGTAGACATCAATGGTATACGTGAAGTCTTGCGAGATACATTGGTTCAGAGACCATCGAGCTTTGACTGAGGCATAAATGAGAGCATCCAGCCTTCAGGTCCGCTTATTGCTCGCATCAAAATGGACTTCTGTGAAGTTAGAAGTTCTTATACATATGCAAAGTACATATTGGCTGCAACGTAAATTAATATGTAAATATTTCATGACGATGCGATAAGATGAGATATTTGGAAACCTCAGTATTTGTTGGTGACATGAAGAATTACGCTCACCTGGCAGAAACCTTGGACCACGTGCACATGGCCATTGTTATTCGAGAACAAAATGGTGACAGCTTTTCCTAATGCGTCGATTCGTATCACAAACCAACGCATTTGTCTGTAACTACATGGACCTGATGTAAACTGATGTTATTCAGCACTGTTAACAAGGCAATAATCACGAAGGCTTCTGCTGGCATCCGACTATGAAGTCGATGGTGGAGGATCGAATATGTTGAGGGTACCATCTTAACGGAGTCCAAACACCGATGAAGCTTGGCTTACAGGACTTCTAGTAAAGGCAGCTGTTATTTTGAGATGGCTGCTTGATTGTGCTAGAATTCAACCATTCTTTCATTTCCTTGTAGACGTATAACTTGAGGCACATGTAGCAATAATTATAATCTAGATAGTCAAAGCCTGTAATTTGACAATAGACGGAGGTGATTTCCGATTATGGTCCTCATATATAGATAACAGGTATCAGAATCATTAATCAATTTGTATTAGACGTATCAATAGGCTTCTGGGGTGTTGTGCACATGCTGATTTCTTGATGTCCGAGGATTTTCATGTTGGTGTAGATGGCAGCTGCGACCAAACCTTTTAGGGGTCTCATCGAAATCGAAATGTCGAGAAGATTCTGAAAATTGCCAGGGTCGGGACCCTCTCATATACTCAATCGAATGAACCTTGGTACGACGCCGATTTCAATATCATACCATGTTGGTCATCGAATAAAGTAGGCAGATCCCCAAGTCACCTATCATGGCCTGACGCGATCCGAGACAACGGAAGGATGGCATGGCGTCTTAAAACAAGAAGTCAAGGAATAATGTTTTCTCAAAGAATATACCATGGAAGATCTATGCCCTGGTCTCGCAAGGCTAAAGAGCTTGATGGTTTTACGTTTTGAATGTAACCTCAGTATCTAATATCGGCCGCTTAATATCCCTTCGTCGATGAAGCCAGGCATAGTGAGTGCTGTTTCAATTGTTTAGGTCTGATATTTGTATCGGCTTGGACAGCTTTCGGGTGAATAATGATCTGAGTAGTATTTGTTGGATGCCTGGAGAATATGCTGGGTGACTATTCGTATCTTAACATTGCAGATAATGCATATTAACTCTCATAAAGAATGAAGATAGATATTATGCAACTGTTAGCAATCTCATCAAGCGACTATATCACAAACAAGATTGGGTAATGACAACAGTTCGACGTCCCTTCTCATCTTCTGATACCTAAATCCTATACACGCCTTCGCAATATGCATCTCTTGACACTTCCCAAGCCTCAAAGTCACGTGCACTCCCTGATTTGGCACATGTCGTCCGTGGAGCTACGGGCTGACTGTTCGCCTCGTCCCTCCCTTGCTCCTAGCCGAAGCCCCCACCACATCCAAGAAGATGCCTCAGAGCACTGGGCTTACCACGACTCAAGGGAGACACTTAGTGTTCAGACATAAATAACCACTCTCTTCCCTCAAACCATCTTGATGCAAGATGTGGTTACTCAACGTGTCCTCACGACTCTGGCGGTGCAGTCGACTGCGGAATATGCCCTGTCCGTAGTGTCAGATCGACGGTCGAGTCCTTAAGATTTCCTTCTATTTGAACATTTCAGTTTCATCCAATGTTCCAAAATATCTTCAGCTAGACCACCTCTGAAGTCGTTGTACATGTAGCCATCAATCTCGGCCTCCATTGAGCGACGCACACATTCGCGGAAGAATCTCGCACCTGGAGCTCGAAACAACGCTAAACGACAACAGGGTAAACATCATGTCGGGTGCTACTGGATTGCGATACCAATTGTATTGAGGCTGATAACTATTTGTTCCGACGTCACGGCCCAATTCGCTAGGCCGAACGCCTTTCAGACTTTTCAGAGCAAGGTTCATGCGGTCTCAATAAAATCATGCATCTATCGTCTAGTCCATACTGGAACAGAGAAAGAGGTCGATACGCCATCCGCAACTACTAGTATCTTGGGAACGGCATGCCGCCACTGCCTGTAATTGTGTGAAGAAACCCCGTAAGGTACGGCCTTTTTGGCATAGCCACGATAGGAAATCGATTCTCGAGCCCATGGAAGAATTGTCTACTGAACTTCCAGTGTACATCCGGGGACCTCAAAGTATGATCACTTAAGATCTTACTAATATCTTGTCGTTTTTGGAAAGATTTACTGAATAATTCATTATGAATCAATGCCCGTCTCCGGTCTAGGATTCTTAGTATGTCGTCATCTTGAAGTGATGAAGGACTGTCCTGCTCTGGAACAAGATATGATATGTACTACCCCAGCGCACCAGAGAGGCCAATTAGAGCATCAAGCCCTTTCTGTAGGGATCTCATCGTAGCAAAACCACAAATGTGAACTTGAATGCTCTTTCTTTGAACCGGTTTTAACCCGCGTCCCGTAGTAGATCCAGACTCGGCCGACAACACAATAAACATCAATTGCTTTATTCTTTACCTTTAATTTTGTTGCCCCGTGTGAAGTATTCAGTAGCTTAATGATGTGCGGAACAGCTGCTGGTCGTTATTTCATATTCTTCGATAGCAACCAGCTGTGGCTCTCTCTAAGCCCCGGATATTTTAGCATTGAATACTTAATGAAAGTTCGCTCTTCTTGCGTCTCGATATTGGAGCTTCCAGGATGTGTCGCAGGCTTTTAGGGAGCATAGGCTGAGCTCTACTCCATACTACGAAGGGGCTGAGAGACCGGATCACCAATGTGCAATTCGCAAAGGGAACAAGAGAGACTAGGCAGTAGGTATGATGGATAAAGAGCTCCAACTGTAAAATTTGACGACGGGACGATTTCAACCGTCCTCGTGCCTGGTGCCTGAGCTCTCGGAAATGGTGTGAGCTCCCCATTCCTATGGTCGAGGCAAGGGGTGAGCTTAGGAATCCTAATGGAGACTTCATGTAACGAGAGGGTGCTGCAAGGGAGAATGATTGGGATTTCAGTCGACTCCCTCAGTTCCAATCAAAATTTCACACCTAGTTTAAGCTCGAGGCGACTAGTCTGACAGTAGTAGCCCCTTAGACTTCACGAAAATCTGGGCCATGGCCCAAATTGCCAACCACCTCTGGCAGCCTCAGCAGCACATTTGGGTTCAGTTCATGTTTTGTTGAAGAAAGCAATGTGGTCATCAGTCGAAATATAATTATAATCACCCCATCTTCTTCTTTTCTTTAAAGAGTCTTCGTTGATTTAATCGTGAACACAAGTCCAGTGTGTCGCCTCTTGTCAAGATACCCATCCAATTTCAACATCGTCAACCGTCCAAGGCCTGAACGACCTGGGTCCAGTCGCCGTCACCATATGCTCCAGGCACACTGTCTCCATCGAATAGACTAGCTAGCACCACACGATCCGATTGTTCGCCTTCCCAAGGCTGTCTGCCGTGCTGAGCAATAACGTTGTCGAAGACGAGAACGTCGCCCTGTTGCCACTTGTGGAGTACTCGGATCTCATCTGTGATCTTCGCTAAGTGTTCTAGATACCTGTCTGGGATTGGCGTGCCGTCGCCGTAGAGCTGTTTGGTGACTTCCTTTCTGGCCCCTTGTCCGCCTTGAGAGTTCTTCCAGTAGGCGGCTAATCCGGTGAAGAGCGTCGGAAGTCCTGTGCCTGGCTGGGTACGAATCGCGGGTAGCCTATGCGTCAGGATCACGCCGTCGTCTATCCATTCCCAAGTCGTATGCTGGCCTCTTCCATATCTAGCAATCTGTGCCTCGATCTTCTCGCGCTTCATGGCCACACTGTCACCGTCCAAGAAGTTTTTTCCAAAAGCTTGTGCTAGGGTTGAGCCTCCTGTATATTGCTGGTCGAACTTATAGGTCACTCTGCTTAGAATTCCCTTCTCCGTCAGTGCCTGGATGAACTCCGGGATTTCATCCTTGGCTCGTTGAAAGAGCTCCAGTGATGAAGAAATGGGGGTCTCGCCCCCTTTTGCGGGCGCCTTGTGGTTATAGAAGAAAACGTATTCGGGCGCATGCGGGACCTGGGGTGACTCATTGTGGTTGTAGATGAGAACTTCCTTTGGGCTTTCGTTCGCAGGTGCCACGTTTGGTGCCAACAATGGTCTGTCGACTACAATGCCAATGATTTCGTGTGGTTTGTACCCGAAAGCGTGTGCGAACTTGCTGAAATCCTCGGCGCCATGGATTGGCAAACCTCTGAATAAAAGCACCCCGTGAATGGCGAGTTTCTTGGTGAGTTCGCCCTGCGTCTGAAGAGATTCTACAGCATGGACGACCTCACGCAACTGAACATCTTTGTGCTGACCGGAAGGCCTCAACGCCAGTGGTGTCACAGTGCCAGTGGGATGGGGCTCGCCCAGAAGTCGTTGATTTGCCTGGGGTAAATCTTGAAATTGTTCAAATACGATGGAGGAATTGAGTTGATTGGTTGTTTTATGGCCTTCGGTAACATTCGATATGAGTGAAGTCGTCATTGTGATTGCGTGCCTTGCGGCAACTGTAGCAGGAAGTATTCGCTTCGATGCCGATGATCGCAACCTGGGACAACGTGCAGGTACTGGATGTAGGATGGGTTTGATGGAAGCGCCCGCGACGTCAGATTGGTTGAACGGGAACTTATATACCTATCCGAGGAAGTTGTAGCATGTGCTTTGATGCGTTCGAAGCTAAAATCACGTTATTTTGGGCTTCATGCCAATTGGCGAGAGTCGCATCGATATCTCTACCCCGGTTATCAATACCCGCGTCCTCCGATAGGATTGGTTCATTGCAGTTGAGGTTGAATGCATCAAGGCCAAACTCATGCTTAACTTCGCTCTTCCCTATGGACTCAGGGTTCATACATGCTTGAAACGATATCGCGATATTCCGAGTACCGTATTCTAAGCAAGAGAGAACGCAAATTCTTTTGTATGATGGATACATGCGATCCTTTTGCTAGCTCCATGTTGCTAGCATTTAGGCAACTCATCGACGGCGAATGGGCTACACGCCGGCTCTTCCATATATGATCTACGGCGAACAAGTCTTCACAACGGATACAGATTCGTATTGACTGCTTCCGACCGTCCCCGATGCGGGGTCTGGGTTACCATTCGTAAGGCTCAAGAGATTGGTTCAGGACTGTCGATTGGTGCGACGTTGGGACGAAACTTGAGCACGTAATTCGTGACCCTGCAAGCAAATCTCATGCAGTGGAAATTTTACAGTGGCGGATTTGAGGTCTATCTTAAGTCCCTAAGTGAAGTAAATAGTTGCCTGAGGAGGTTTTGATTTTACACCAGCCCATAAAGGTTGGCCCTCCAGCAACTGCAACCATCAAGGTCTTCGAAGAGGGGGTCTTGTCTCGCAGCCGTCAAACCTTTTCAATTCATCATCAAGCATATTCGAGTCAAAGTTCGACCATCGTACCAGTCAGCAACTTAGCCAGTCATGTCTGTCGAGGTGGCCGGCCTTCGCCAGCCAGAAATCGAGCCCGGCAACCAGTCGCTGTCTCCGTCGCAACCCATGTCGTTTCTCAGGAGTACTCTCTTTCAGATACTCATCGTTGGTCTCTGTGCTTTCTGTGCACCGGGAATATGGAGTGCTATGAATGGACTCGGCGTCGGCGGTTCACAAAGTCCAGATCTGGTCAACGCAGCGAATGCTCTCCTTTACGCCTTTATGACGTTGACTTGCTTCGCTGGCCCGTTCCTTACCAACCTGATTGGATTCCGCTGGACTTTGGCAGTTGGTGCTCTTGGGTATCCCCTCTATGCAGCCGGCCTTTACGTCAACAATCGGACAGGTGGAACATGGCTCGTCTACTTCGGCTCGGTTGCCTGCGGCATAAGTGCTGGATTCTTCTACAGTGTCGAGGGAGCGATTGCCACGGGATATCCTGAAAACCACAAGCGAGGCCGTTACGTCGCGACGTGGTTCACCTTCCGCAACTTTGGCATGATTATTGGTGGTGCCATCTCGCTGGCGCTCAACCACAAGGTTAATCAGAAGGGCAAGGTTGGATACGAGCTGTACCTTGCCTTCATCGGCATACAATGTCTCGGTTTCTTCCTGGGTCTCTTCTTATCCAACCCCGACAAGGTCATGCGGGATGACGGAAGTCGCATCGAAGCGCCGAGAGGGATCCATTGGCGGACAGAGCTCTTCGAGATGTGGAAGCTACTCAGAAGCCGTTCAATTCTTCTATTGACACCTCTATTCTGGTACTTTGGCTGGATTCAAGCATACCCTGGCACCTACCTTGCAACATACTTCAGCGTGCGCTCGAGAGCGCTAGGTGGTTTCGTTGCAGCTATCGTAAGCACTTTCTCGACATGGCTCGGAGGATCACTTGTGGATCTCCCGTGGTCCAAGAATCGCCAGACACGAGCTCTAGCAACATATTCGCTGATAGTCTGTCTCAACACTGCAACCTGGATATGGGCTGTCATCATCCAAAATGAGTATCGATTCACGCTCCCTGTCCTGGATTGGGCCCTTCAGAGCGAGTTCGGACGCGGATTTGGGCTCTATATGCTGGAAAGAGCGTCTCTTGGCATGATTGAGAACTTCATCTACTGGGCAATCGGAAATCTGTCAGACTCGCCCGGCGACCAGATTCGGTATAGCTCTTTGCTTCGTGGCATCGAGACGGCAGCGGTAGCAGTGGGTTTCGGGATCCAAGCCGTTCCAACCCCCCTTATTGCTACAGCAAGCATCAACTGCGGTCTTTGGTTCATCGCTCTACCACTCAGTTACTTTGCCACTCTGCAAGTTGTGAAAAAATTCGAAGAGCAGGACCGGATGCAAGACCGGATGCACGAGGTGGCGGAAATTGTGGGACACAAAGCCTAGGCCATGATCCACAGGTCTCAGTTGCCTGTCAACTTCTTGGAATATGTTGTAAAAGCATGACGATTAATGATCATACGGAAAAGGACCAGATGGCCATGGTCTGCAGATATCGCAGTGGTTTCCCCTTTAGCTCTCTCTATGTTACATCACCTGGTTCATTTGCGCGTTGCCTAGAAAATCTTTGCGCTGCAAATTTGGGTCTTGATCATTGATTCGGTAGCATTGGGAATATTATTGTTGCATTTAGGTTCTAGGTTGCTGTAGGCCTCTACCCGCCTCGTCCACAACCCATGTAAAGCACCGTTTACTAGGACTGAACGCTTAACCCATGCATAGTAGTGTGACTTATCATGCGTGAACAACCGGTGTGGATCTTCAAATTTCAATGTCGAACATGCAGGACTTCTTTCAACGGATATGATTGATGAATCAGGATGGGTAATTGCCAACACATTTCTGAACCTTTGGCTTAGTTTGCACATATCTCATGCATTGTGCATTTTCTTTATGGAAAGGGAGTGGTTATATCCAAGGGGAACCCAGATTCAGAGCTCATCGCAACAGTTCGTAAGCAGCAGCAGCAAAGTCCCAGAGCGCAGGTTTAATTACAATGATAATACGTCTTGAAAGATGCTTAATATTCCTAGTAAGTTCTTCAAAGCAACGGGCCCAGCCTTATGCACATCAGCATACCCGTTGCACAAATGGTTAGTTGCCCTGGCCGCGCATACCTACTGTCCTGCTCTACTATACTTCGTCTACGGAAAGACTCTCCTGATTCACGAAACAAGGTACGAGGCAGTAGACAGCGCTGATCATCTGCAGGCATGCCTGTACTTGCAGCGTCACAATTGTGATTTATTCCTAGTCGAAGGCTGGGCTGAGAATCGCCTCTTCCCCTCATTCGCTTTTAGTCGAGCTGAGGGCGGGGAATGTTGCATTTGACAGGCGGGAGCGGCTGTAGGCGAATTTCATTATGATCCCGGACTAGACCAACGCCTTCACTCCACCCGGATTCAGACAAACTGCATCCCCGGAAAGCATCATGAAGTTGGACATTACTTTTTTTCGGGCATTTTGCAGAATCCCTTATCACTTCTCACGTTTTTAGCCGCACGGGAGTAGCCGCTCCCGCCTTATGTAGCTCGTGTTGGGTGGATTTACCTACACCTCAGTTTCTCGGACTAAAAGTGGACAGCCAAGCCAATATTGCCAAGCATACGCAAGTCGTTGGTAATGAGCTCTTCTTACCGAATTGCCGAAAACTTCACGAACCTCATCGTGTGCCTTTGGTCCGAGGATGACTGCGAAATGGTGTCAATGGTGAGGTGAAGTTATGCCGCAGTACTTTGCACAAACAGTGGACATGGTGGCGGAAATGCAAGAGGACCATTCATCAAGTTGATCTGTTTAGTCGTATGAGCAGTGACGGCGACAATTGGACTCAGATATATAAAGTCTGCAGTTTCCAGGCTTCTCAATCAATATCTAGTCATCATAATTAACCATCTCTTCTATCTCCTACTCAAAGCAATCTGCAGCTCCCAGCTCTTCTTCGGTCACTCAAGACTCTCCTTCAATCATCGTATCGCTTTCAAGATGCAGTTCGCTACCGCTCTCGTTTCGATCTTGGCCACTGCCGTCATCGCCATTCCCACCGGCAACACTGGCGGTGGCTCTGCTCCCTATGATGCTTGCTCTGGTCTCTACGACAGTCTTCAGTGCTGTGCCACCGACCTTCTGGGAGTTGCTGATCTTGACTGCGCTTCTCGTGAGTCAGAACGAAACCAGAGGAAGGTGAAGTGATCGCTGCTAATAGCTCTGCCAACAGCCGCGACCGTGCCGACTTCGGCCAGCGACGCCAAAAGCATCTGTGCCAAGGTTGGCCAACGTGCCCGCTGCTGTGTTCTTCCCATCGTGAGTAGTACAAATCAAAGATAAACGTCTGCATCTCGTCTTCTAACAATCATGACCACAGCTCGGCCAGAGTATCCTTTGCCAGACTCCCGTTGGTGTTTAGAGGTAGAGACGAGGACAACTATCAAAGCACGATGATTTGTCAACACATCTCGGAAACGTCTACATCTCTTCTTCCTCTGCAATACATGTAATTAGTCGGCCTGTTGTACCGGGATCGACGGAGGGGAATACTTGGCTCCGAGACTGCAAGCTCCACAGCGTTATGCTAGCTTCTATACAGAAACTTCAGTCATCACCGTTTAGCCGCTCAGAGGGCTTGCTCGAAGTCATCATTCGAATTGTTGTGACGTTATGCATGGCTCCTTTTGTCGCTGTCCTCTGCAATGTAGCTCAAAGTGAGTCAGCCACGGGTTTCAGGTAGAAGGGTAAACAAGACCGCAAACATGTCACTGAAGCAATTGTATGACGGTACTAACTTGGTCAAACCCAAATACATCTCGCTGCTGCACTACTTCTAGCTACGCACGCGTTGCAATCTAGAAAGTCTAGAATTCCTCGTCTTGCCATCTTGCTATCAAGTTGTCGCTAAGGTGGAAGAGTTACAGAGGGAAAAAAGAAACACGTTATTGTGCCCATTTGCCCTGCAAATTGTGCAATTTCTAGCTAGAAAGAATATCACGCAGAACAGCGACTGTTTTGCTGCATCTACATTAGAACGAGATGGGTTGACCTTGGTTGTGTTGCCAAGAGTCATCTGATTGATGCTTGTAGAAACGTTGAAGTCTGATTTCTCCTTTCTCAGCACATTTTCTGCCCTGCGGAGAAGCCTGTCTGTCCCCTGAAGCACGCATTCGACAGCACGCTGGCCCCTGTGCTATGGCGTGCTAGTCCCAACTTTGCCCACTACTGAAATTCAAAGTGATCCGACACTCAGCTAAGATGGCACCGGCTGAACTATAAGTGCACATCGGACATAATTGATTGGCGCAAGAGCCTGATCCTGACTGAGCCGTTGCACTCTGAATCTCAATAGAGCTTAGATTGACCAAATGTCAACAATGAAATGGGGTAGCCCTGATTCAAGCACCGCCGTAAATAGAGAAGCAACGTCATGTGGAATCTCAGGGCGAACATGGGGGAATGTTCTTCGAAGAAAAGATCTTTCAAATACGGATCGGCCCAGTTACGCACCTGTGTACGTCTGCAACTATCAACGTCTCTATCGAAAGACGTTGCGACCAATGTGCTTGGTTTGTCGCCAATCCCTAGTCTTGTCGAAGTTGTCGTTGGCCGGACTTACCGAGATGAATGATGGACTCAACTCTAGTGTCAAGTGCCATACCCCAGGGCTTGGGTATCGAGAGCCTTCTGCCGGAATGCGCGGTAAGTTCCCTGATCGTCACGCCAAAGTCGCGAGTCTTCATGCGACTACTAATGCTATGCCGCTTTTCAGAGTCATTGCGTCTCGACAATGATCGCATCAGCGACGAGTGCACAAGCCGCCATCAAATTTCTTTGCGCAGAGCAACAACTGTACGGAATAATCGGTTGCAGCTATCAAAACTGCTCTGTCGTCGATGGACTAAGTATGTGCCTCTCCGCCTTCGACGCCTTTAACAGGATTCATATTGATGAATGCAGAGAGCCAAAGAATCATATTCGACATTTGTGGACTTCCCAATCGAGATAGAGGTCCCTCAGCCACTGCGAGTGCCGTAGCAGGGGCTATTGTGGCTGTATTTAGTGTTGGTGTCCGCATGTACTCCCAACTCTCACGGTTGGATTATATAATTGGACTGGATGACTATGCCCTGATTTTCTCAATGGTATGTTTCTCTATGACGACAAAATGTCGACTTGACCTGTACCTTGACTAAAGTAAAATTGGTCTAGTTGATATCAGTACCTATGAGCGTGGTTGTTGTGTTCAGTAAGCCGTCCTCAGCCATACACGGAGGAAAGAATCCTGGAATGGAATCTAACCCGTGTTGCAGCGGTTCAAAATGGCCTCGGAAAAGACATCTGGACACTCACACCGGAGCAAATCAACGAGTTCTTCAAAGTAAGTGCAATGGCAGACAATGAGGTTCGCAAAAAGAGAAGAGTCCAAGCTTACCCGACTCGGCAAGCTGTTCTACATCGGAGAGCACTTTTACGCATTCACCGTCATGTTTGCGAAGACGAATTTCCTGTTTTTCTACTTGCGCCTATTTTCCGATGAAAAGTTTAGGCGCTTGACTTGGGGTGTCATATGGGCATGCGTCATATCAGCCGTTTCATTCCTAGTTGCGACTTCGGTTCAGTGCTGGCCCATCAGCTACACCTGGACTAAGTGGGATGGAGAACACCAAGGCCGTTGCCACGATATTAATGTTCAGACTTGGGCCCATGCATCGGTCAATATTGCTCTTGATGTTATTGTAGTAGCTATGCCCATTTCTCAAATCGTCAGGCTCAACTGGCGATGGAGACAGAAGGTTGGGGCCGGTATGATGTTCGCTGTAGCATTGTTGTGAGTTGTGCCCTGCGGAACCCGGAAATGTGGGATTGATAAGAGCTAATATACGTTGTAGGATCACCTTTGTCTCCATTCTGAGACTCAGCTCGATCAGAGATTTCATGAAGACTTCGAATCCGACATGTGAGTTGGTTGTTTTATTGTAAACGCGAGTACTGACGCTTACTAGGGGACATTGTGCCAATCTCTAACTGGTCATTCGTCGAGTTAAACGGTTTCATCTTCTGCTCTTGCATGCCTGCCTTTAGAGACTATTTCCGTCGTCTATTTTTACGAAGGAGACGAACAGTTCAAAATGTAAGCTCCATATTTGGTGCTAGGCCGAGAATGAGGACTATCGGGGATAGTGTCTTGCGACCGAGCGATCGGTTGCACGAACTAATTTCTGTTGACAACGACAACGATGAGCCTGATCATTCTCTTCGGGACATTAGCCATGTGGATCTGGGAATCGGACACCATTCAACCGGTGTGTTGCCCGCCGTAAAGGATGAACGCGATACTAAAGCACTAGCTGCAAATCACTCAAGTCGGGATGGTGATAATAGGCCACCGGACGAGCAGCCCGAAGAAGTGGATCTTGGTGACTTGAAGCATTTGGCACCGTGGGTCTCTGAAGGAACACGTAAACAAAATGGCGGATGCTCAGATGCTCAATTCCCGAGGAGGAGTGAGAGTCCCCGATGAAGTACTCACAACCATCAAGGCTGGGATAATTGGTAAAAGAGGAAACAAAAGGCAGATCAGTGTTGTGGAGGAGTTGTAGTCATATCGTTTTGCTGAGTTCGTAACACTCTCTAAGTGAAGGTGTTCCGGGAATTGGCAATAACCAGAATAATCAAGGTACCTATAAGAATGCAGCGGATAAGTATCATGTGTGGAATTGGAACAGTTGTTCCTCTAGGAAGTTAGAGGTCTCGTCAGTATGGCTTTCGGCAACCCTGACAAGACAAATGGTGATGGGAATAAGTTTAGAAGCTCGACTTCATGATGAGAAAGATGAAGACTGTTTTGAAAGGAGATGACTCTCACTCAGTATGGAAGAGTTGGTGATCATATCTTAGGTTAGGGGAGGCAAATCATTATTGACCGGTACTCAAGCCGGTGAGACAAAACTACAAAAGTCGGCGAAAGGTCCTGAAGTAGGATCTTGTGTCGGAAATCGTAACTATAACAAACCTGAATTGAGTGGAAAGGCCCGTGTTAGAAAGGCGAGTACTCGATGGGTCAGCATCACGCTGTTCAGGTGCAATAAAACGACAAGGATTAGGCCAATGCCACTCCAACGGGTGACAAGTCTTTTCGGAAAGAAATCAATTGTGGCTTTTCAGTAGTCATCTGATAGCGAATGAGAAAAGGCCAATAACGCGTGGGTATCGATGGACTCGTGAAGGATTTTATTGGATTTGTCTTCTCCAGTTGGCGTATCTGAGCTGATAGCAAAAACGTAAAGAGCCCTTCGATTGCAAGTGGCTAGTTGGACATCGGGGGGAGGGGGTGAAAACAAGCTACCTCCCGTCATCAAGTACCTGTACTTAGGGATTAAAGATCGAGGTCTCCAAGGTAAGTTGTCGTCGGGCTTTCATCCAAACCTTCCCGGCGCTTGTGTAACTATCCATGTGGGCGGGACATCGAGTTTGGAAACACGCGGCGCGATGCATGACTGCCGACTTGCCTAGACTGGAATTGGGCTTGCCTATCTGAAGTCAAATAGGCAAGTCGCGCGATCTACTGCGGCTGACAAGTTTCCTTTCCTGAACAAACGCCACGCCTGAACGTGGGGTATTCTCCAAATAGGCAACTTCCAATCCGAGACGTCTTGGATAGGAAAGTTGGGTCCGATCAACTCGATCTTGGCATGTGGGGAGTGCGTGAGACTAGAGATGGTCAACGTCGCCATGTGCCGTGAGCATTGATCTGGACCCATCAGAAGACGCCAATTTCGTCTGACAGGGACCCCTTGGGTGACGAAATAGGCAATTTGTCGTCCTCTTGCTTTTGTCCGCCTGCACTAGAGGCGCCTGAAGAGCATGAGAATGACAGTTGTGATGTCTCCAAAGCTGGCACTCCGCGGGATACATATCCCGTTGCGTTTGTGTTTGATCTTGAAGTCAGCTGATTGCACCGGACAGAATGACTATTTCAAAGCTCGCTATCACAAGTGAGATGCCGTGCTGATGTGCTAGCTAGCGTCGGAATCGAAGTATCAAACTCCTTACACCAGACCTCTGCAAACAAGCCTTCCAAGCCAGCTGAGATAGGACCTCGTCATGTACGCAATTGTACTTCCCTTGGCAGCTTTGCTGAGCGTCTTATTCTACTTCATCGTCTATCCCTTGATCGAATACTTCCGAGACCCCAAAAGACTTCGTCGATTTCCGGCTTTCAAGCCTTTAGCCGGCGTGACCAATCTAGTTTTCATGCGCGAAGCTGCACTCGGCTTTCGATCCAAGACTCTCTATGAGAAGCACAAGAAACATCCGGTGCTTCGGACTGGGCCCAACTCGCTTTCGTACGGTACCGTAGATGCAATCAAGGACATCTACGGGCGCGGAACCAAGTGTCTCAAGGGCGAGTTCTACGAGACGTTGGCTGGAACTCACTTCCATCTGGCCGATGTTGTCGATAAGGCAGACCACGCCCGGAAACGCAAGGTTCTGTCGGCGGCATACGCATTGAAGAACCTCGAGAACTGGGAACACAAAGTGGCTGACAAGACTGAACGCTTCATCGTCGGTTGCGACAAGGCCTGTACCCAGCCTCTGAAGGGGGTCCTTCGTCCAGACGCGGCCGATCTTACTTTCGATTACCGAGCGTGGACGAACTACTTCACTCTCGACGCTATCGCTGATATAGGTCTGTCTGAGAAACTGGGATTTCTAGACCAGGGTCATGATCTCGTGCGCGCCGAGCGCATGGACGGATCCATTCACGAGGTGAATTACAGAGCCTGCCTGCATTCCACTGCCGTCGCCCAGTCCATCACCGTTTGGGCTGGTGATTGGTACAAGTTCAATCATCGTCTGACGTCTCTGATCTCGCCAACTTTTCGTCGATGGTGGAACCTGAACAAGGGATGGGATGGCATCGTCTACCACCGCGCAACCCAACGACTGAAACGCTACCAGGCTGGTGAAAAGTTGGAAGATTTCTTCCAGGCTTTGATGGAAGATAAAAACGGAACCCCTAATGGGCTCGACTGGGGCGAGATTGTCGCAGAGGTGTCCATCATGATGAATGCCGGCTCAGACACAACAGCTATCGCCATGAACAACGTCATGTACTGGCTATTGAAGAATCCCAGATGCATGGAAAAGTTGCGCGAGGAAATTGATGCCGTTCTGAACCCTGAAGAGGTGGTTGCGCCCTACGACAAGGTCAAGCACTTGCCGTACCTCAGGGCGTGTCTCGACGAGTCTCTCCGGATAGTGCCGCCAACGACCTTTGGTCTTCCGCGACGAACGCCGCCTGAGGGGGCGTATGTTCTTGGAGATTTCATCCCTGGAAGTACGACGGTTTCCATCTCGGCTTACATCGTCCACAGAGATCCAAAGATCTTCCCGGAACCCGAGTCCTACATCCCGGAGCGCTGGCTCGGTGACAAGGGCAAGGAACTGCAACCGTACTTTGTCAGTTTCAGTGCCGGCGCACGAGGATGCATCGGACGGAATATCAGTTATCTGGAGCAGACAGTTTTGTTGGCGAGTGTCTTGCATAGATAAAACTTCGCCTTGCCCTTCCCCGCGTGGGAACCGGAGAGGCGGGAGGCCATGAACCTGATGCCGAGTCCGATGCCTTTGAAGGTTTGGCGCAGGGAGTCGAAGCAGGAAGAATAATCACATGTAGTCACCAATGTAAACACGTACTTAGGTAGACGGAGCAAGGCTTGCAAAGAGTGTGGTCATCTGATAGACAATGCCAAGTAAATTGTTTCTCGACCCCTTACGCAAGTAAGTGAAGTAGTTGCAAGGGTTGAGCAAGTGCGAGTCGTTATCAACTAACAGGTTTATACAGAACGCTAGAGCTTGCTTTGCTCGCTGGTTGACACTGATCAATCCGCCGTCCCAGCTCGTGCGCGGGCGTTTAACATGGCCGCAATAGGCATCGCAGGGGGTGATGGGGAGTCTTCCCAGCCCCAAGCCTCTCTGATCTGAGACTGTCTGCTCGCTGTTAGTGTTGTGTTGCAGTGGCCAAAGGGCTGGCGCGAGGGTCTACTTACGCTGCATGAGTCGGCCACCCCAACCGCCTGTCAGTCTTGACAAGGATCTTGTACAACTCCTCTTGTTCTTTCCGATCTGTAAAACGATCGCCCGCCATGGTGATTGCTATGCATGCGTTCCTATTGTATCGCGTCGGTCAAAAGATGTTTGAGGAGGGTGTTTGCTTGCCACTTGATGGCACTTACACGTATGCTGGAGGTGTTCTTTCGTTCGCCTGTTTACGGAGCAGCAGGCAATTAGCAGGCAACTTCCCCTAAATCGATAGTGTCGATGAACCGCAAGCTTACCACTGCAAGGCCACATATCACACGAACGGTCTGTTTGAGTTCTTCCTCCATTGCCCGGAAAGCCGTACCAAGCCTCGCAACCTTAGGGTTGTGGGCGATCAAGAGCATCCGCGCCAGGTGATAGTGCTGTAACCCAGCGACAGCGGCATCGGTGATGTACTGTTCTTCCAGCAGAAAACCAGGTTCTGGATTTGCCCACATGGCGTCGAAGTACCATGGCTTCTCTTTCCACCATACATCAAGGTCCTCTTTCAATTGCGCGTAACTCCTTACATGGTTGTCTTCCTGGCCGTAACAGTAGCTTAGACACATTGCACAAATGCTTACGGCTTTGTTGGCATAATGGCAATCCACGGCATTCTCATCGCTATTACCGCGTTCCTGTATCCGTTTGATGCTGGGGAAGAAGCTGTGATAGACTGGGCGTGTGTGAACGAAGGCCATATATAAGTCAACATACCCACTTCCTGGCACCCCCCTGTTTCTGGCACCCACAAAAACGCGAAAATCCACCACAACCCAATGCCCACCCCCAACCTCCTTTTATCACAACATTTTCAATTCGCGTCCAAATGGGCTCATCTTTTGCACATGTCTTCTTCTATATATAATGCCTCAATATACCGAAGATCAGCTTCGTCAGGCTCTCGAGGA
>NW_026849601.1:0-37776 GCF_030869305.1 Colletotrichum tamarilloi
CGATATGGCGCCTCGGCTTCCTCCTACAGCTCGAGGATAATCGCCTTAGACAGCATTGGAAGTCCATCAGAAAGCTCTCTCGAGTGCTCCGGCACATCCACCGCCATCTCCGCGATGGCAAGACTCCCGGCGCCCACGCACAAGAGTGGGTTGCCTACCTCCAGACAGTAACACCAGCCTACCAACAAGCTGTCGAAACTGCGATTCTGGCGATCCCTTGACGAGGGAGAGGGTGGAATGGAGGAAAGGATGGGAGACTTGTGAAAAGGGTTGAGGTTGAACAGTGCGGAATTCGAGGGCAGGGTAGCGTCTACATGTACTGCGGCAATCCTCTAGTAATGCAAAACGATGGAGTTGAACAGTGGAAGTAAGGTACTCTGTTGTGTAAGGTAGGCATCGAGGCACCTCCCACATTACCTTGCACGAAGGACTCCGTACCGCGTCAAGATAGGCACACTAAATTGAGGTTTTGTGTCTATGCTGGCGGTGACAGGGTTTCCTGGGATTGAAACATGAAATGTTGGTGCTTCTTTCAAACACGGCCCTCATACCCCATGGTAAGAATACGGGATAGGGACACAAGTTGCATTCAAAGACCTGATTGAACGACGATGTTTCTTATGGACGTCACGGTTGTACCTGGTATTGTCACATTGTGGTTGTACGGACGGAAGGCATTGGGACTGAAATGGGACGGGAACAAACCATTGGTCACTCGGTGCCTCCCTCGCCTTACCCAAAGGTTAAGTAAGAAGCCACCCACCTTCCCTGACTTGGCACCTACCTTGGACATCGTGAAGTACCTTGGGACCTTTGGAACCTTCCACGTGTGTCAATACGCAGTATGTACATGGGAATATGCTTTATCCAGGGCATCTTGCAATTCGAGGCAGGCACGACTGATTATTCTGCAAAGTATCTCAGCGTAGTTAGCACTACTTTGGGCATACATGCCTTACAATTCATAGTTGCGAAAATGCAGAAACAAATGACCGTAACATGACTTGGGAAATTGTGAGAAAAGGTAGATATCCATACCGAACAGCGAAGCCTCGCATCGAGGGCATCCTCTTCCACCAGTCCATTGGAACCCAGCACCGCCAACACAGAGGACCGGGGGATAGGTACCTACTCTGCCGCCCGCACCACACGCTGCACGCCACCACATACTCCGTACACTGGCACTCTGCAGTCTGCACACCACGCAACTCACCTTAGTTTCCATTGGGTCAAGTTACTTGATCAGTACCTTCTCACCTCTCACTCACCTCACTTCAAGTCACCTTACCTCACCCATTGCATGGAGCTCTCATTTGTCCGTCGTACAAGACTACCCGAGTACCTCATACTTTCATTGCCTGGACACCACTTGCATACACCAGTGACAGCAAGAGCAGCAGCAGCAGCAGCAGCAGCAGTTGCCTCTGACCTTTCGGCCCTACCTCAGCACCTTACATTACCTCGCTATTCTCGCTGTCACGCAGCTTCATTCTTCTTCGCCTCTTTGCACCACAACTGACATCAGCAGATGCGACCGGACTGCAAAAACAGCCTCCTTTTGACGACAAAACATACCTCCCGTCCTGCCGCCGTTCCAATTCCTTTTTCCATTCCACCTGGCCGCCACAAGCATGATCTAAACGTATCCATCTCTACACACCTTACTCGGAGCCTCTGTCTCTGTCGGCCCACCTCATTCTCAGAACGGCCTCGACCCCTCTCTTGGACTCTGGAGTTTGTCGCCCTCGAGCTGTTTTCGTGCCTGTCCTTCTACCTTGCCATCGTACGAATATCCTATCCGTACATACACTAGAACCGGATCGTCAACTTCGACGCCAGCCCTCCCCGCTTCTCGTCCCGCCAGATTGCTTGCTTACTTTCTCCATTGAAAACTGCAAGTGCGCAAAAGTCGCAAACGCATTCGCCGCCCGCGTTCTGTTCCACACACCTCATCTACGGAGTACACCACGGGCATTCGTAAAACCCACTCGCAAATATCGATTACGATTACTGCCCACTCCACCCTCGTCGTCGATTACCCGCGTGCCCGCTAGGCCCAACTTACGGATACCGCCCAGTGCCCACAACTCACGCTTTCGTCCATCACGCGTTTAACGTACGTATCCTATTCCGTGCCCGCCTACGGAGACGGAGTAGGTACTGCGTCTACCAGCAATAGCGCGCCTTGCTGTGTGCCGGTCCCCTCTGTTTCTCTCAACCTTGTTTCTCGGGAATGACATGGCTCTGCGCCCTCTCGCGACGGCCTGGCGACAATGACGAGGAATGAGGCCGGCTCCCGCTTCAGCTCTCTCACGAGCACCAGTACCGACAGCACCCGATCATCGGCCACCGTGAGACCCTCCAGCAACCCCGTCCCAGCATCGCGCAAGTCGTCCATGCGCCTCAAGACGGAGGGCAATGGCGCTGGCGCTGGCACTGGCATTGGCAATAGCAATGGATCCCTCGCAGACAAGTGAGTGTCATGTTCTTCCTAATGTTTGGCCCTGTGTGCCTGTCCCGGTCCGTTCCCCATAACCCCTAGTCGATCAATCAATCATCAAGCACTCACGCACACACACAAAACACAATTCCCATCCCACTTCCTTTACCTTGTGGACAGCACCGTACCCCCAAAGGAGACGACTCATGGAGGAAAACAGACTGAGAGTGGGAGTGAGAAACGATGGCGAGAGTGAGAGTGAGACCACTCAGCTCTCAAATCCGACGCCGGGGTTCACTTCACAGCTTGATTCCATACACTCACGCTCATTGCGCCTCCCACCCAGGTATTGCGTGGGCGAGCCGCAAGCCGCAAGTGGGTTGTTTGAGTCGTGAAGTGGTCCCGGCGCTCACTCTCTTTCCTGGTCCCCTCCTCTCTGCCTGTCTCTGTCTCTGTCTCTGTCTCTGCTGCCCATGGCCGCTGTTCCCTGCCACTCGTTGGTTCAGGTTGTCGTCCCGCAGCTTTTTTCCCTGGGTGCCGCGGCGGCGTCCCGAAACCCAGTCCCAGCCCCAGTCGAGACACAGCTGGTGTACGAATAGTGTCCATGGAACGGAATAGGTCCAAGGACTCTCTGAAGTTCTCAACTATTCGCACCTGTACTATTCGTAGCTGAGGACTGAGGACTGGGGAATGAGGTGTCGCCAGCTTGTGGTCGTGCTTGCGCTTGTCTTGATCCTTTTTTTCTGCCCTGCTACCTAGATGCTGCTACTGGGCTGATTCCAGTCTGCTACTTTGCCCGTATTGCCTTGGTGTGCGCATTGCATTGGAACATTTCTCTTGTCTTGTCTTGCCCCCTTACCCTCCACCCGTCTCTTGCACACTACGGATACCCTACTTCGTACGGGTCCAATACCCATCTTGTTGTACCTTGGCTGGCGCTGTTCCCAACTTTCCTCTCCAAAGTTCCAGCAACAAGCCAGCAGTAGCCCGGCGACCCTGAACCAACAAGCCTCATCCGCACTCTCATTGTACCTCGTACGTTCCCTGCCTCTCTCTGCCCTGCCCTGCAGCCTGCCTTACCTCACCCCTCCCCGTCCGCCCCCCCCGTCCCCCATCGCCTCCTCCTCCTCCGCCCCGGCCCCAGGCAAGCTTTGTCGTCGTCGCTTCAATGGTGGAGCTATCTGCTGTTTTCGATCCCCTCCAGTCCAGCCCAGTTATAGCTTCTCAAGCCAAGCACCCAAGACATACTCATTCTCCCACCAGAACTAACAACTTACTCCTCCATTTTTCCTCCGTGTTCCTCTTCTTTGGTTGATGAATGCACCCATAACTGACTGGTCATTGCGTTCCGCCCCCCCGTCTAGGTCTTTCATCAGTGATCTGAGCCCAGCCGACCCGCCCACCTCTTCCACTTTTGCCTCTGCGCCGCGCGGAGCTTTGTCACCAGGAACAACAAAGTCCAATGCCTCGTCCTATCGCGATCATCGTCTGAGCGACTTCGCCAACTACCGGAGAGACCTGGCCGTCCTAGAGACTTCTGGCGGCCGTCTGCCCTCCATCCAACATAACCCTCCCACCGCCACTCCCTCGTCAAGTTCCCAGATAGCTCCCTGGATGTCGCCATCCAACGGCGGTGCCACCGCATCCACGCCTCAGAGCCAGCTCAACACTACTTTTTACAACGATTCGAGCGATAACCTCTCCGTCGCCTCACAGCTCTCGCCTGGCTTCCGTGCTCCTACAAATCGCCTTGCGCCTCAATCCTCTGGCAGCCAAGATTCGCCAGATGTAGCATACTTCGGAGACGAACGAAGGCCTTCTCTGGCTAGCATAACGACCTTGAGCAGTCAAGGCTCCAAGACGAGCATTCGACGAGGTGGATTGCAAAAACTACAGGGTTTCTTTGGGGAGGAGTTTCCTGGACGAGACGGTTCCGAGAGCAGCTTGCATTCGAGTTCTGGCAGGGACCGCTCGCGTTCCTACAGCCACAGCCGCCCTACGAGAGATCGCAACTACTCTAACGCGACAGACCATGCACGGGACAGAGAAGCTTCACCTTCCTCGTCAAGACCAAGAACCCCAGTACCGGCTCCTGAAGTCGTGCCATTCCTCTACCAGGAGGCTGATGTGAGTACCTAGACGCTATTTCCTACATTGTTGTTGATCCCACTCTCCACGATTGATTTCGTTGCGAACATCCCTCCTCTTTTCAATCCCCATCCGCATTCCGCACATCCGCACCCTTGGCGCCGCTATCTCGCATACGGGAATTGCGCCGCATCAACCCATCGCCTTATCTTATCTCTTATTACCCCTTCTTCCACCCGCCTCTCTGTGTCGAGTCAAGACTGCTAAATGTGCTTCAAGGATATTGCCAGGTTCGGCGAAGCCCCAGTCAGAGACATTTTGAGCGGCCCCGACCGCGAACGTTACATGAACAACGAAAATCCCAACAACCCGCAAAATCCACCAAAGACCTCCTCATCCAGCCGCTCCGGCCATTCAATCGTGCATCTCCCTGGCCACCACCATCGACACAACAGGAGCATTGATGATGGCAGGGCCCTGCGACCGACTGTAAGCAGGGAAGATTCGCAGGCCAGCTTGCAAGTTCAACAGAACCTGAGAGAGCGCGGCGGCTCAGCAGCGACAGTCATGTACGGCTCCAATCGATCCCGCGCTCAAAGCCCGACCCCGAGCGGCGGCTACTTCAGTTCGAGACATGGCACCGTCGATGGCTCCACGTCACCCAGCGGCCAGCAGCAACAACAGCAACAGCCGCAGCATCATTCCAAGAGGAACTTGTTGCATCGTCTACGGCGGAACAAGGACAAAGATGACGGAACGTCTAGATTACGCGACCTGCCCGGTTCGACTCGGTCACTGGCCACCAAACCATCTCGTCCCGAATTCGCCAGACCCGAGCTATCGCCCTCAACTTTCCCGCTCGCCTTCTCAGGCACCGAGCCTGGTCCAGATCAGGACCCTCGACTAGCAGCGTACAACCAACGAAACCAGACGTTCAACAACAGATTCCCGTTTTCCAAGAGCAAAGGCCGGCAACAACGGACTATGGAGCCGGATGAGCAGATTGGACCGACGGATAGGCAGCCTGGAGCGAACAATAACCTCGGATCGCTTGGAGGAATTCACTTGGACACCAACCTCAGTGACATGGACGGCATCCTTACGAAGCCCCAACCCTTGACTCCCATGGACAGCGGTGTCTTCTCCAGCATTGGCGATTCCGAAAAAGTCGAACAACCACCCCCAGTGCCCGCGAAGACCGATGCTGTCCTTGGACCCAATGGTTCTTGGAACGCGCCGGACAGCTGGGCTGTGCGTCGTAATACAGAGGACACCACGTACCAGGCGCCAGACATTGACGACATTGGCAGTCCGCCTCGGCCCGACGAGAAGATGACACCTTACTGCATTCGAATCTTCAGATCCGACGGGACATTTGCGACTTTGTCCATGGCTCTCGATGCGAGCGTTACCGATGTCATATCACAGCTTATCAAGAAGACTTACGCTACGGACGGGCTAGAGAATTACCACATCATTCTTAAGAAGCATGACTTGGTCCGGGTGCTCGCGGCCCCCGAGCGCCCACTCTTGATGCAGAAGCGACTACTGCAACAAATCGGTTACGAGGAGCGGGACCGAATCGAAGACGTTGGTCGGGAGGACAATAGCTATCTGTGCCGATTCATGTTCCTCTCCTCCAGAGAGAGCGATTTCCACTCCGTCACAAATGATCTCGGACTTGGACGGATACAAAAGTTCAATCATGTCGACCTTGCTGGCCGCAACCTCATCACCATCCCGATTTCGCTCTACTCAAAAGCCTCTGAGATCATATCGCTCAACCTCTCACGTAACCTCTCATTGGATCTCCCTCGCGACTTCATTCAGTCGTGTCAAAACCTGAGAGATATCAAGTTCAACAACAACGAAGCACGAAGATTACCTCCCAGTTTGGGCAAGGCGGCAAAGCTGACGTACCTCGATGTGTCGAATAATCGACTGGAACAGCTGGACCACGCTGAGCTGAACGGTCTGCAGGGCATACTCAAGCTCAACATAGCCAATAACCGCCTCAAGGCACTCCCGCCGTATTTTGGCGCTTACAGGGCTTTGCGGAACCTCAACATCTCGTCCAACTTTTTGGACAAGTTCCCACTGTTCCTTTGCCAGGTGGAGACTCTCGTCGAGCTGGACTTGAGCTTCAACTCGATAAGCAGTCTACCTAACGAGATTGGAAGACTGAGAAACTTGGAAAAGTTTGTCATGACCAACAACAGGCTGTCAAATGCACTACCCGACACTTTCAGCGAGCTGCAGGGCCTTCGGGAGTTGGACATCAAGTACAACGCCATTACGAGCATCGATATCATTTCATTGCTTCCCAAGCTGGAGATTCTCTCTGCAGACCACAACAGTATTTCGCAGTTCATCGGCAGCTTCGACAGGATACGGAGTTTGAAATTGAACTCTAACCCAATCACCAAATTCGAGATCAACGAGCCAGTTCTCACGTTGAAGATGCTGAATCTGTCTCATTGCCAGCTTGCGAGTATCGACGAGACGTTTAACATGATGCTGAACCTTGAGCGTCTTGTGCTGGACAAGAACTACTTCGTTTCCCTGCCGCCCCTCATCGGCAATCTCAGCAAGCTGGAACACTTCAGCATTGCCAACAACAACGTCGCAGAACTTCCACCTTCAATAGGATGTCTCACAGAGCTGAGGGTGTTGGACGTGCGCAGGAACAACATCAGGAAATTGCCAATGGAGCTGTGGTGGGCCAACAAGCTCGAGACTCTCAATGCATCTTCCAATATTTTGGAGAACTTCCCTAAGCCGGGCTCCAGACAACCCCGGCCATCAGGCGAAGAAGCACAGACGCCAGCTGCCGTGAACAAGACCAACCCGATGGAGCGCATTGCCCAATCTCCCTTGGAAGAATCACCGGATCCGTCCAGGAGACCAAGCCAGAACTCATCATCAACGTTGCTGAGCGTTGGACCGTCGCCTGTACCAGGCGGTGGTGATAGGAAGAGTTCTGTCGTGTCAGTCTATGGTAAGGGTGGCCGCAAGACGTCAGTGGTGTCTAGGTCCACATCGGCCGGCACCGTGCCACCGCTCCCACCATCTGCGACCGCAAGAAAAGACTCTAGCCTGTCGTCGAGACTCTACACGACTTTTGCCGGGTCTCTGCGCAACCTGTACTTGGCTGAGAACAAGCTTGACGACGAAGTCTTTGACCAGATCACGATGCTTAACGAGCTACGCGTCCTCAACTTGTCGTGGAACTACATTAACGACATGCCACAAAGATCGATCAAGAGTTGGCCCCAGATGGTGGAACTTTATCTTTCTGGTAACGAGTTGACGACATTACCGGCTGATGATCTCGAAGATGCCAGTCTGCTGCAGGTGCTGCATATCAATGGGAACAAGTTCACCAACCTACCGGCCGACATATCCAGGGCTAAGAAGCTTGCGGTCTTGGACTGTGGTAGCAACTCCCTGAAATACAACATCTCAAACGTTCCTTACGATTGGAACTGGAACCTCAACCCCAACCTCAGATACCTGAATCTTTCAGGCAACAAGCGTTTGGAGATCAAACAGACCACTGTTGGTCCGACGGTGACAAACCGAGAATCGCTCGCCGACTTTAACAGGCTTTCGAATCTGAGGGTCTTGGGTCTCATGGATGTCACCCTCACACAGCCCACGATTCCCGATCAGAGCGAGGATCGCCGCGTGCGGACGTCTGGTTCTCTTGCCGGCCATCTTCCCTATGGTATGGCCGACACGCTGGGCAAAAATGAGCACTTGTCCACCATCGATCTCGTGGTGCCTCGATACAACTCCACAGAGACTGAGACTTTACTTGGCTTGTTTGACGGGCAGGCTCTCTCCAGTGGAGGCTCCAAGATTGCAAAGTATCTGCATGAGAACTTTGGCCACATCTTTGGCATGGAGTTGAAGGGCCTCAAGACGCATCTCAATGAGACACCAGCGGATGCCCTGAGGCGGGCTTTCTTGTCTCTCAACAAGGATCTCGTCACCATCGCCATCCAGCACACCGAAGAGCGCTCGCAAAAGACGCATAGAGGCTCTGCAACGCCAGTCGTGTTGAGCAAGGAGGACCTTAACTCTGGTGGTGTTGCCACTGTGGTCTATCTTCAAAACACTGAGCTTTATGTCGCCAATGTGGGCGATGCGCAGGCCATGCTGATTCAGACCGATGGCTCTCACAAGATCCTTACGCGAAAGCACGACCCAGCAGAACCAAGCGAGCGCCAACGGATTCGTGAGGCTGGTGGCTGGGTCTCGCGCAACGGCAGATTGAACGACCTGCTCGAGGTTTCCAGGGCCTTCGGATACGTAGACCTGATGCCAGCGGTGCAAGCCGCTCCCTATGTCAGCAACTTCACGATCCGCGAGCAGGACGACATAATCCTGATTGCCACCAGAGAGTTCTGGGAGTACCTGGATCCCGCTCTGGTGGTTGACTTTGCAAGGCAGGAGCGCAGTGACTTGATGAGAGCATCGCAGAAGCTTCGCGATTTAGCCATTGCCTATGGCGCCACCAACAAGATCATGGTCATGATGATGAGCGTTGCCGACCTTAAGAGGCGGGTTGAACGGTCAAGGCTTCATCGTGGTCAGAGTATGTCTCTGTACCCCTCGGGCGTACCGGAAGATCTTCAGCAGCCCATGCGCAGAGGCAAGAGGAACAAGGCCGACGTTCTCGACTCAAGTCTACAACGTCTTGAGGCCGAGATTCCAGCCCCGACAGGCAACGTCTCCATAGCCTTCACTGATATCAAGAACTCGACTACTCTATGGGAGATGTACCCCGCTGCCATGAGATCTGCAATCAAGCTGCATAACGAGGTTATGCGTCGGCAGCTGCGAAGAATTGGTGGATACGAAGTGAAGACTGAAGGAGATGCTTTCATGGTCTCTTTCCCGACAGCCACATCGGCGCTTCTCTGGTGTTTTGCTGTTCAGATGTCGTTGCTGGATGTCAATTGGCCTTCCGAAGTAATCAACTCCGTTTCCTGCCAGGCACTCTACGACAAGGACAATGCCCTGATTTTCAAGGGTCTTTCTGTACGTATGGGCATTCACTTTGGTGAAGCGGTTAGTGAGATGGACCCTGTCACGAGACGTATGGATTACTTTGGTCCAATGGTCAACAAAGCTTCTCGTATCTCGTCCGTTGCTGACGGTGGACAAATCACCGTTTCCTCTGATTTCATTTCAGAGATTCAGCGCTGTCTGGAGAACTATCAGGACACAGACAGAAACGGATCGACTGGATCCGAAGATACCTTTGACGACGACCAGATGGGTTCGGCAATTCGGAAAGACCTGCGCTCTCTCAGCTCCCAGGGCTTTGAGGTCAAGGAAATGGGCGAGAAGAAGCTCAAAGGCCTTGAGAACCCAGAAGTCGTATACTCCTTGTACCCACATGCACTTGCAGGCCGTATCGAGCATCATCAACAACACGAACAACGGACCGAGGTCGACAAACCCGCCATTCTCCAGGCAGGCAGCGAGTTGGCTTTCGACACGGAATCAATCTGGGCTTTGTGGCGTGTCAGCTTGCGGCTGGAGATGCTGTGCAGCTCTCTAGAAAATGTCTCTGGCCAGGGCTTACAGCCACCCGAAACAGAGTTGTTGGAGAGAATGAAACACCGAGGAGGTGAGGTCACGGAACGATTCCTGCTCAACTTCATGGAGCATCAAGTGAGCAGAATAGAGGTACGTCCTGATGCAGTACTTGTTTTGTGAAGGGTCTTGGCTAATCGATTGACAGACGTGCGTGACGAGTTTGTCGCTTCGTCACATTGCCTTCGGCAGCGCTCCACTGCAACAACTCGAGGACATGCGAGGTCCCATGAGTGACATCCTTGACCAGGTTGCCAAGCAGATGGCCGAGCTAGCACGGTACAAGGCGTTGTACGGCGAGTTGAACGACACTGAAGACGACGGGAGCGAAACGGAATGAGAGAAGCGTAGCGAGCGTTCATTTCATGATTCCCTTACTGCGACCTCATATAGTATACCTACGACGCGAGACAGCATCCGGTCTACCACTAAGGCAACAACAATAACATCGAGAACAACAACAACAACAATACCTGAATACCCGTTTCTCTCAGGGGGGGGGGAGAACAAGGCGCCTCTTATATACATATTCCATTACTGTATCATGCGATTACGACACCCAGACAATTTTAGCGAGCCGCAGTTTTGACCCAAACTGCTTTCCGTATGTCATTACTTCACCAAGTTGGGTTACCCAGGGCTTGGGCTAGTGAGCTGCTCCGACCGGCTGGTCGTGGAAGGTGTGTTGGATGGAGGTAAAGGCGGTGGATAGGATATGGCAGGGGGCGGTTTGGGATCGGGCCGGACTGAGTGCTGGCATGGATTGAAAACAGTAAAAGTGCGTAGTGATTTTGGGAATGCGGAAGGATTGGTCGGTGACACAGTGGCATTGGCATTGGCATTGGCAGTAGTCGTGGTAGTTGTTGGTGTTGGAAAGAGAGGAAACGAGGCCTTGCTTGCACTGGTTGGCCTTTTGTGGTAGGATAGTGTCTGCTCTTGTCTTAGTGCCACAAAGCCGGAGCACACCGCTCGGCGTATGAAACGATTGAAATACCTCGTGTTGTCTCCCATCAACTCGAAGCTTATGCCCTTCCTTTCCTTCGTACAGGTGATTTTCGTCCAAGTGATCTGGGACCATCTGACACTGATGCGTTCTTTTTGTATTCTTACATACTATCCATCTACAAAGACAACCCATCTATGAAGACACGATACGGGCACCGGCGCCACCGACATCCTTGGCCCGCTTCATGATGCGTATCCGCGGCTCCATCCGCGGCCCAACCCACCAGCCGCCCGTCACGCCCCGTACGAAATCCCGTACGCGTTTGACAACGAGTCCTCTGCCGAGGATCTTGCTTTCCCCCGTCTCTTCGCCCCCTTCTCCGGACGAGGTAGCGGAACCCGGCTTGAGAACCTCGATGCCGGCGTACCCTTGCACGACGCCCACCGTCTCCCACTGCCCTCCCTTTACGGAGGCCGTGTCCTCGGCGAGGACGTAGTCGAAGCGAGACCAGAAGCCCGGGTCGGAGAGGATGGACTTGTCTTCTGTTTTATCAAATGCGAGGATCGGATCCGTGCCTGATGGTGATGATGACAATGAGGAGTCTTGTTGTTGGAGAGAGGTCTCGAGGGCGCGGGAGTGCGGGTTCTTTGGCAGGCCGACGCGGTTCTGGGTGAAGAGGGTGACGCCCGTCATGCAGCTCAGCACGTCGGTGTGGACGGTCGTGACGGAGCTGGCGGCGGGGGACGCGGCGACGAGGGCGTGCAGCTGGCGGAGGGCGTCGCCGCCGGGATAGTTCAGGGAGGAGAGGAGGAGCATGCCCGTCGAGGCGGCGAGGGTGGCGAGGACGCTGGTGGCGAGGACGAGGGAGGCGAGCGCGTAGAGGGCGGATTTGGCGCGCCGGGCGAAGATGAAGTGTGCGCCCTGGGCGGCGGCGGCGGTCAGGGGCGGGACGGCGTAGAAGATGAAGCGGGCTTCCTTGTGCGGCTGGAGGGAGTAGATGGCCACGAAGAGCAGGGGCGGGACGACGAGGCCCGCGGCGGGGCGGGAGGTGCCGGGCTGCGCGAGGGCGAGCGGGATCAGGAGGGTGAAGGTCAGGGGGTTGACGAGCAGGCGCGGGAGGGCGGAGGAGAAGTAGTAGTGCCAGGGGGAGACGCCCCAGTTTGACGAGGAGCCGAGGACGGCGTTGTAGTAGAAGCCCCAGAGCTCTGGCCAGAGGGGCTTTTGCCAAAAGTACGAGTCCAGGGGCACGGAGACGGCGAGGGCGACGGCGAAGGCGATGAGGAAGGGGCGGACGAGCTGGGGGATCGTGAGCTGGCGGGTGAGGAGGAGGTGGAGGCCCGTCGTGGCGAGGAGGAGGGCGACTTCGGAGCGGAAGATTGCGGCGGCGAAGACGAGGAGGGAGAGGGCTACGCGGAGGCGCGGGAGGCGGGATTGCGGGGATTGGTTTGGGAGGAGGTTTGCGGATGCGAGGGTTGCTGTGAAGGGTGTTCGTTAGAATGTTGGATTTTGAGAGGGGGCAAAGAAAAAAGGGGGTCAGAAGACATGAGAACTCACTCAAAGCAAAGGCAAACATGTTGGGTAACGTCCTCGACGCATAAAAGATGACGTGGAACTGGCCGACGAGCAACAGAACCCACCACCGCATGACGCCCTCGCCCATCCCCTTTCTCAGGCTCCTCGCAAACACGACGAGGGCGGCGGCGTTGGCGAGGCCCAGCAAGCCGCGGACGACGAGCTGGGCGTGGGCGAAGCCGACGAGGTTGACGAGGGGCCCGCCGAGGCCGGCGAGCAGCACGGGGCCGACAAAAGTGCGGGGCACGGCGCCGGGGAACTCAAAGTGGTCGTAGGTGGCCCTCAGACGGGCGGCGACGTCGTGGGTTGGCGTGCCGTAGACGAGGACGTCGTGGGTGGCTTGGATGTTGAAGGATTCCTCTACTTTTGTGTCCGGGGCCAGGAGGAGGTGGAGGGTGATGAGGGCCGGGATGAGACCCAGAAGGGCGGTATCTGAGTGACTGATTAGTATCTTTTATGAGTTGTGATGAGAAATTGGGGGTGTTCTTGTTTGGGTTACCTAGGAGCTTCATTGTGATGGTGCCGGCAAGGAGGCGCAGAAGCTGTGAGATGTGGTTGTTAAAAAGCAGGTGAAGGAGCGTGTTGTCGGGTGTGACTATCTCATTGTTGGAAGATACACAGAGAACAGGAAAGCCCTGGTGAAGAAGCTAAAAAATAGAAAAAAGATGGGGTTGAACAACGAGAAGATGAGGTCTTTGAAACAATTTGCCCTGTGCTTTTCCCTTGCCTCATACGACCCTCGATTCTCTGCTTCTCACGATTTCCGCTCTTTTTTACTTGAAGCAGGTGTAAGCTGGCGTCTCGTGCAGATCCAAATGCCATTGAAAGGGTGAAGCTCTGAGCGTCCGTGCACAGCCCAGCGCCAGCACCACTCAATGCAAGCTGTCTACTAGGAACTTAGGGGTCAGCCATGCCGCGACAGAGTGACAGGCCACCTAGGTTACGGGGCACCTATTGCAGGGATTCTCCTTCGGAACGGATCAAATACGCCTCCCCACCTCTGACGGCGCATCCCATCCCTCCTAAGGTAAGCTCTGGACAGCGCAGCGCAACACCATCACCACCTGGCTTCAATTCGAACGACGAAGAGCTAAAAACCCACCTTCCTACAAGCTCTACCCGCAGAAAGGACACAACAATACCAAACCCGCACTTTTGCGCGTCCAGGGCTTCCCCAAGGCGACATCAAAACCGTCAAGATGTATATCCTAGGAAACTTCCTCTACAGTACGTCCGCCCTAAACCATTTGCCCCCCCCCCCCCCTCGAAGCTTTCCCGCCTATACTGACATTCCTCCTCTTCTCCTCCCAGTCGCCGTCCTCCTCATCAACGCCATCGCAGTCCTCTCCGAAGACCGCTTCCTCGCGCGCAGTACGTTCCCGTCTAATCCTACCTAGCAACATTGCCGTCCCGCGCCCTTACCCCTCCGGGAGAAAGAGACATGACAATAGCTAACCGCGACTTCCTTCCAGTCAACCTCTCCCCCTCCTCCTACGACCCGACCTTTGGCTCGAGCAACGACGCAAGCGTAAAGGCAAAGATTATCAACTTGATCGCCAGCGTACGGACACTGATGAGAAGTACGTGTCTACATCCCCAACATCCGTCTCTCTTTGTATGAGTACTTCCACACAGAAACGCCATTTACTGACGCTCTGCCACAGTACCCTTGATCGGAATCAACACCATTATCATTCTGTACGAACTCATCCTCGGATAAGGTGTCGTTAGGGTACAGGAGATGAGATAGAAAAATACAAGAAAAACGAAGGGGGCTGCTGCTCTTTAATGCATCGTATATGGCTTGAACTTTTCCACTTCCACGGCATGGCATCATGGTAACGAATCGGCGTTGAAGGATGGAGAGCGGATGGGGTTTTGGCTGTCAATGTCACGTACGTCTGTGTATCTTAACTGAAAATGTCCGGGTAACATTGCAAAGCCCGGCGAGTGTAATATCACAATCAGCAGAGGAGGATGCTTGCGTTGTTTCAAACCGAGTAGTAGAACTCGAGAGAGCCTTTCTGCCCTTACGTGCTTTGTACCGTCTTTTGTTGACCACACCTTGCGCTATCATACAGTCCGATGAAGTAGGTGCCAGGAGAAAGTAACTAACGCTCAAGATGCCTTCATCACAACATATCCTCTTTTGCATCATTAAGTGAGAAAAGTATTATCCAAGCAAACCACTCCATGCCTGGGTATCTGCGCATGCCGCCACCTCCTCAATCCCCTAAACGACCATGCGGCCGATGGATAAGATGCGCACCAAACGCTGGGCGCGTGGGTTGTACATCGTACAGGATCCTGCTCTTCACCCCTTTTTTTTACTGTATGTACTGTCAAATACCAAAATCTTCAGATGAATCGTTAGAACCTCATGCGCCACCTCATGACAGAAGATTACCGCTCTTCTTCCGGCCGAGGTTGAAACTGAATCTCTCCCTCAGTTCTTTGGGCTTCTCAGGTTGAGTCGGCACCCCCTCTGGAGTAGCATGCCCATTCTCAGATGACTGATGTGATTCAGCCTTGTCCTTATCTTTGCTGAGGAATCCGAAACTCTTCCTGCTCATCGATTTGCTTGCCCGGCTGGATCGGTTGAGGAAACTGCCTGAGCTTGACGACTCCTTCTTCTTGTCTCCTTCAGCCGATTGCATGCTGGCCTTGATTGCTCTGCGCATATCTTCTGCTTCTCGTGCATGAGCCGTTCTGGCCCTAGCCATACTCTCTCGGTGTTCCTTGTCTTTGAGCTTTTCCTGCTCTTTCTCAGCTTGTTTTCTGGCCTTGTCCGCTGCCTCCTGCTCCTTCTTCTCCCGCTTCTTGTCTTCTTTGGACTTGTCTGCCTTGGCGCCGGTGTTTGATCTGGCGAGACTTGATGGAATAGGGGGGACAGCAGGAGTGGCCGGTGTATCTATCACAGGGGTATGAAGCTTCTCGGATGGCGGAACATCCACCTTGCCTGGGGCTGTCTGTGCATGTGCCAGACTGGGCAACGGCTCTCGTTCCTCAATGGGACTGACTGGCTGCGTAAACTGTTTCGAAAGTGGTGTCGTACCGTTTGGTTGGCCATTTTCATGAGCAACATTAGCGGCCTCGCTGGCAATTTTGACCTCTTCCAGACCCTCGGCCTCCATCTCAGCTTGTACCTTCTCAAAGGTGGTTTCTTGGTAGAAGAGGACATATGCGCATGCCATGCCAGGCTTATCCCCAAAGAAGTTCCGCACGAAATGTTTGTCAACCGGTTCCACCATCTCGTCATCGAACAGGACCCAACCCCGATCTTTCGTCTTGATCACTGATACGTAGTGGCCGTGATAGGCGTTTCCGCCAATATGAACAACAACAGCGTATAGTTCATAGAGTCGATCGGGATCTTCAGCGTCGTCGGTGGTGTTGAACATGCGTAGATGGTACGGGTAGACGACCCGATGGAAGAGCTTCTGCAGTCGACTGTAATCCTCGGTATACTTGAATCGTTTCAGGTGCAACGCGAGAACCTTTGGTAAACGCTTAATCTTCATCCGCTTCTCAGCCTCTTGCAGCCCACCACAATGGTCGCAGTGGAATTTGTTGCGCTCACACAACATCTCCTCGGCGGAAAATTTACGCAGGCAAGACGTGACTGATGAATGCTCCTCCAGGTCGATGGACAAGTCCAGGAACGTCTCATCTCTTTGCGAAGCTGTTTCGCAGGTCAAACATTTGGTTTCCGAGGTCAATACACCCTCAAAGATATCATGAACCCAGCCGGTTCCTGGGGATCCCACGCCATTCACTGGTCGGTTTATCAAACTAGTCGCGCCAAGAGCGTTCTCCACTGACTGGATAAGTCCGTCTTTGTTCTCGGCCTGTCGCTCTTGAATTCGTTTGGCATTCGCTTCCACGTTGGAGATGACATCGTTCAATACGAGACCGTAGAACTCGTGAGCATCCTGGTGCATTGAGTTCCGAAACATCTCGTTGTCTCGTTTGAAAATTTCCAGGAATCGCTGTGGACTCAACACGCCTGTCCTAGTATTGCTTTCGATAAGGGCCTGAAAGATGTCCTTGAGACCGGTGAAGGTGCACTCTTCCATGCCGTAAGCGGAGGGATTCTCTTGTGCCAGCTCGAGGATGGGGCCCTTGATCATGGCATGTTTCTTCTTATACTCTGGCGAATCAGGCTTGTCCTCAGGTCGTATGCCCGGCGCTCCTGGGGGTGGCATTCCCGCTGTGATGGCCTGCCTGCGCTTCATTGATTCCGATGCACTCAGGCCTTTCTGTTTCGCTCCGGGGGTATTCGGGGGCTCTTTCGCGACTGGCGGTCGGATCGTCACATTCACCTTTGGTCGAGTTCCGTTCGGGGTATCGGTAGGTGATAGTGTGGGGTACTTGACGACGTGGTCTCGGAAGGATTCTGAATAGAACAATGCTTGAACAATCGAGTTGCAATAACTACAGACACGTCAGCAAATGAGAGACGATGTGGTGATGATAGCATCGCTGACCAAGTATTACCAAACTACCAGTTCAGTCAGCATTCGTTGTCTCGGGAAAGGCAGTCGCTAGGCCGGGTGTGGCTTCGAAAACTTACATTCTCCAGACCGAAGAACTTGTCAGTCCCGTCTTCCCTCAATGGACCAGCATTTTGCAGCATCTTTTCCAGAGGAGTGAGCTCCGGTGCTGGCTCCTCCTTGACCTTTTTGCTCGGGACATCTTTACTTGTTGGACTCGAGGTGGTCTGTGAAGGACGAGGTCTGTCAGCCGGAAGAACGCGCGAGCAGCAGCAGCAGCAGCAGCAGCACAGCAGAGAAGAAAGAGAATTTCAGAGCACGCAATGAGCAGAGCGTAGTCAAAGAAATGACGAGAGTAGAGGAAACGCACATTGCCCGCGCTCTTCAGTTTGTTGAAGAAACCAGCCATGTTGGCGACTTGGGGTCGTGGATTTGGCTTGAAGGGTGATGTCTGGGCGAGACAAGCTCACGGCGGCCGCGCAAATATGGCGAAATGTACCATGCGATGGACAATTGACGTCGTGATGAAGGATACACAGTGGAAAAGGTGCGGAGAGAGGTATTATCGTGTATCCGAGGAGATTTGAGAGATGCGCGCGATTGTGGCGCAGAGGAGTAGGGGTCGTTTCCCTCGGTGATTCGGCCGAAGATACGGGTGGTCTGTGGAAGCAGGGTGGGAAGAGAGAGGGACGAGAGGTGTCAGGGAAGATTGGATGCGGGCAACGGTGGTGGAAGCAGCATTTGCCAGGACGCAGACTCTCAAACCAGCCGTGTTGGCAGCAGAAAGAGGAGGAGTAGGATGATGATGATGAGGGACAATGTGGGAAGTGGATGAAGAAGAGGAAGGGAGGATTGGTAAGAGGCGTAGTCTGCGGTACCTAGCAGCTGGGTGGGTGAGAACAAGGTAAAAGACGGAGGAGCCCTGGGCGGGATTTGGACGTTAGACTTGGGGTCCTGGGGTTGATAGGCGTAAGTAACAAGGAGGATGGAGGCGAGGTTGTGGGTTGCAGAGCCTGGATTGGGCACGTAGTGGCAGGACGCGACAGCGACAGACAGACGGGCAGACGATGGGTGACAGGGCACGCTGCACCTCTCACTCTCAGCCAGTAGGGCAGGCAACAGGCCAGAGCCGTACCTTATGGATACTTACCTAGTGTACTGCATTCGCAGGAGAGCTGAGTGACGGGAGTCTGCGAACTTCATTGCGAGCTAAGGTACGGAGGAGACCATGGACACACGGCGCCGGGAGCGACTACTGCAAGTGGTGGTACGCAAGTACATACGGAAAAGAAGGTGACTTTTGTTAATGGCTGACTGCGAGTGGTGGGGAGGACACCGAGGACGAGGGGGCCCCACCTGGACGACCCACAACCTGACGGTGTCAGTGGAGGGAAGGTGGAGGTCGGTGGAAGGAATCGAAGGGTTGCAGTGCACAGAAAGGGGGCTAGTTCGTTCTCGAGTGCAGGGCTAGACAGGCCAGACATGGGGTTTCCGACCAGGGGGTGGCATGGAGAGGCTGGAGCAAGTTTGGCGTCTTTTTGCTTCCCAGACGGAGGAGTAAGTATTTTCTTCTTCTTCTTTTGGTTTTTCCTCTTGCTGGTGGTCAGTGGTGAGGTAGGTACGGGGTACTTTGTCACTTTTGCATAAGCGATTGGGGGAGAAGCGGAGGAATGAGGAGAAAAGTGACGAGGACGGATAAAAGGATGCCTCCAGAAGAAGACTTGTAAGTCCTTTTCTGACCTTACGGATGCACTAGGTACCTTACCTGGTAGGTAGGTACGAATACCTTACCATAACTACGTACCCACATACGTACCTTGGGTACTGATGGCGGGCAGCAATTGAAAGAGGTTGGAGACCCGTGATCCGACCAAGGCACGAAGACGAAGGTACGAAGGCTTCAAGGCAGAAAGACAGAAGAGAGGAAGGCAAGAAAAAGGCAGGACCACACCTCAGTCGCACATTACTCAAGATACGTACTGTTAGCCCTTGGTGGACTGCGAGTGGATCGCATATTCCTTAGGTAGGTGGACTTACGGATTGGCAGGTTGACACGCGGTAAGGTAGACCCGACAAAACTGAGCCCACGGACGACGGACGGAGATAACGGCCGATATGACGCTATCTCTCTTCTTCTTCTTCTTCTTCCCCTCTCTAAGGTGCACTGCTCTCACACCTGCCGGGCTCGGTTTCTGACCGTCGTCAAGCCCAGGTGAGAGACAGCGCGCAACCAACGTTGTCAATGAATCAAGGCTGAAGGTTAGGTGCGAAGAGGCGAGGATGAAGGGCTGGGTGTTCCTGGCGACGCTTCCAAACAACGAGGCGAATAGCAGGTGGGAGGGGAAACTGCCTGCCACTGCGACTCCAATATGACTGGCGACACTAACACTTTACCCGATTGCGACCGACGGCTGTCTCTAGGTTGTCGTCTCCTGCCCGTCCTGTCGGCTTCAGCATTCTAGGTACCTTAGGTACTTCCCTTGCGAATACGTACCGGCGATACCTATTCGTACGTACCTCCTCTTTTCAGTCTTCATCAACATCTGCATTCCATCACCTTCGTGAAACTGACTGCACTTTGTGTGTCAGACGACATGTTTCCTGGTCCAACTTGTCCCCAGCTGACTTCCACATCCGTCTTGTCTCTCTGGCAACTCGATAATGGCCCCGGAATGCTCCCCCTGAACTGAGACATGCGACGTACTGTTCGCCAGCCGCGTCTCTTCCCCTAGCATGACCCGACCTGGACATGGTGGGATAGAGCAATGTTCTGCAGGACGCCAGCACGCATCATCTTACTACGGATTGGCCAGGCTTCCTCTCTCCCCCCGAGTAACTTTGGCATGGCATATACTTCGTACGCAAGACGATTACACCGCAGCCAAGCCAGCCTGGGCAAAAGACAAGCTCAGCCTCTTTCACACAACAGCATGCAGAACAACCCTTCCATAGCATGTTCCACCATAGGGCGAGGCATTCTTTGCTGCAAGAGCCTTTTTGCCCAGGCGGGAGCCATCCGCAAGCCTGAGCCTCCTCTCACTGCGGACTACCTATCTATTACGAGGTATAACGACTGTTATTGGTCTTCCTGCTCACGTACTGTATATGTGGATACGACCTCTTCTTCGAACCCTTCATTGACAGTTCACGGCTAGCTAGTACTCTCACGAGAGGCTGTTTCTGATAGCGTTGAAAGTACCTTTCAAGTGGTCCTTTCCATCCTTGCCCAGTTTCCACCAACTCGTCCGTGACGCCCAACCGCCTTGCTGACCAACACCAAGGCACGGAGCACTCAACAGCCTGCCATGTGAGCACCCTCGCTCTCCGCACTTTGACCCACTGGCGACCAGACACCAGGACGGCCAGGGCTATGTACGGCAAGGTCCCTGTCGATTCGATCACGGTTCGCCCAGCACCCAGCATCCTGCTTGTCGGGTTCTCTCTGGCGTACCTATTCGTACTCTCCACTGTACAGAATACACCCAGCGCCCATCCGCCATCCAGCTTCCGGCGGAGTAGGTAGACAATGGGCAGGAAATGGGAATCAATACGACCGCCCATGTATCGAGCCGGTTCAAAACGATCCCTGTACCTCCACGCACCCTTTTGATGGAAATACGATACCTACATACATGAGCCCGGAATACTTCTCCGCTTACCTCACCTACCACTGTTCAACTCGCTGTGGGAACAACGCCACCAGCGGACTGATTATCTGAACTGTGAGACAAAAGGCCGCATCCTCACCCGACCCGGAAGAACCACCAGAGGAACCCCGTCGCCCTCATCGTTACCTGTCCGCCACGCCTGCTACGCCCCGACACGACGGTCCGCTGGAACGCTACCCTTGGCTGGCCGTTGGGTCCTCTTTCCTGGTCTCGTCCGTTCTGCCTGTCCAGCTTTGTCTATTCGTAGCGCTCGCTATCGGCCTGACCCTCACCCTCACCTACGCAGTACACAGTAGACATCCTGCTTCCTTCATCTGTCTCGCCCGGCTGCTGTCCTAGGTTTCAAGATTGTTGATGGCACCCTCACGTACAACGCGCCCTTGATTGGGTCCCGATATTGACGTCCTCCAGCCTGGAGGCCTGCTGCTACATAATAGCTCCCGTTTTCGATCCAACGACCGCCGCTGGCGAGGATCTGCGCTCAACATGCCGTTTTGCTTAGACTTTGCACGTCAAGTTGTCAATAGATCACGACCCCTAATTCTGAACAACAGACGACCGCCCGTCACCATCGCCGACACGGCCTCAGCAACTCATTCGCTTTCTTGTATCCGAGCCCCTTTGGCGGCCTGCGACACAGCAGCACCCGAGGTATACACGCTACGTGGGGGCCGGGAGTCGCTCGGCCTAGCTGCCAATAATGTCCAAACCAGACAGCTCCGAACACAGGCGCTTCGGGTACGAACATGGCTTGTCAGGCCCGACTATCCCTTCCCGGCATGTCTCCGAAGTCGTGTGGTCACGAAGAGTATCTGGAACTCTGCTGAACTATCCGTCCAAACACCCAAACATCCAGTCTCAAGGGTAACCGGGCAGCGCATTGCTAATTCAGTCATTGTTAGTCAGTCTCTTGCTTTCTACCCATCAAACCTAGCCGCCCTAGACCAACCGAAGCTTTGTTGCCCCTCAAACGCCGGTTGCTCAATCGGGGATGAGGGCGCTCTCCAAGGCCTTTTATTTGGTGGGAAAAAGCACCCGACGGCTTACACATCTACCCATAGTCTACAAACTACAACGCCTTAGCTGCCGACTTCAAGTCTGAATTTGTCCCCGCACCCCGGAAAAAGAGGCGTTCTTCCTGAGTCGTTGGTGTTGCAGACTGCCGTCTTCTCGACGATCGATGAGACGGACATCGTCCAGGACAGGATTTCTGCAACCTCCTCTTGACACGGCCAGCAACCTTGGCCTGATGAACTGCCAGAGTCCCTGTAGCGTTTCTTTTTTCTTTTTTTTTCGGCTCCTCGTTCCATGCTTCGAGGCCTTGCCGCAACAGCATGCGACTCGCACAGGAGCGGCTCGGTAGGTAACCCAGACATGACCCCTCTCTCTCTCTCACACAGGTTGCGAGTTGCGAATTACACTCCAACGCAACGTAACCCGCCCTACCTGAAGATGGCAGATTCACAACAACGGGCGAGAACGAGCGCCAATGAACAGCTGGTTGACCCGTCATGCCAGGCCAGGGCCACAAACGACTACCTCAAAAAACCCTATGTACACATGCCTCTCCGCCGTGTTGGATCCCTTGGTGCGGTGCAGCCACCCCGAAAGACATTGTTGCATCGCGGTTGGTGTGAGAGGATCGACGGCTCGACGCTACTGGTCCGATTCCGTGTCTAGCTGGACGGGGGACGACGCCGTTGTCACCTTCATCCACGCTGCTGGACCCGAGCTCATTCGTCAACTCACCTCCCGTGCTTATTCGGTCCATCTTAAGACATGCCTCTCGCCTTTCCCCTCCGACACACGCCGAGTCTTTTCACAAACACAGCAGTGGAGCAAAGCTCTGTCGATCTGCTGCTGTTCGCTCCCCCTTGCTCCAGTATGTCCCTCCCACCAGGCATGGGGAACGCTATTGTACCTGGCCAGCATCTATGCGGGGGATATCCGCTCGACACCGACAGAATGCCCCATTAACGTTGCCAATCAGCATTACACCCACTCGCTTCTTCACTGCACCTTCGTCGCATCCATGTCCGATCGAAACCACTCCATCACGACCCATCCTGAACGCTCACTCCCAAACCCTCACCTCCTCAACAACTCCGCAGTCATAACAGGTATCATCCATGAGCGGACCCCAAGAGCCCCTCGTCACTTTTCGACGAAAAGCCCCCGAACGGAAAGCAACTTCGGGAGACATTGCATTGTTTATGGAAGGCTAGTGCGGCCGAGGGGAAAGGCATACGTTCAACGTCAGCGCCACTTAGCTATTGTGTCTTGAGCTATCTTCGTTGTGCCTCGCTCGTGGCGTACCTTGGCTTACTTGGCTTAATCCATCGGACATCTTTGGCCAACAGGCACTACCATTAGGTAGGGTGTCACAGCCAACCGATTCGCAGATGCCACCTCTAGAACCACCCGCGCTCCATCATCCACGATGTGCAGCACACTGGCGTTTTCTGGTAGGTCAGCGTCCTCCACACGGTCCCGTACCGGCCCGATTCCCACGAACTTCTGGAAGACATGGACGTCATGCTCTGCATCCCTCGGTGCCATTTCCCCCACTGCCGCCCAAGCACTGTGAAATGACGAATTATTGCTCTTTACTCTTCGACTCAACGCTCTAAATTCTGCTTAGCAAGACTCGGGCAGTCTCGACTCTTCAGAGGCCGCGCACAGATGGTCAGGCTTCAGAAGTCTTATCCATCCAACTGCAGAGAGACCTTTACCGGTGCCGGCGCACGACTGCCGGAGCGTCCCCCGCGCCTAAGTTCGGACGGCTAAGTCGCTCTGCAGGTGGAGTGGTATCCCGCCCCGGCGTCGCCGGCGTCCGGGCCTGGCCTTTTTCTCGTTACTACGTTTTGCTGTTGGAACTAATGTTTTCTAGTGCCATGTATGACTATTCTGACAAGTCGGTCAGTATTATCACCTAGTGCACTGAGTTGACTGGTTTGACTGTGCTATTTCACATCGTGTGGGTTTGGCACCTTTTGACACGATGCTATCCTTCATATGACACGTTGAGGCAAACCCAAACGTGAAGCTTAAACTTGAAGGCCAAAACCTAAGGCCACGTTGAGTCATTTCTTTCTTTTCGTTGTTGGGAAGATGAGGGTGCTAGCAAGACGGCATTCGTTCCGTTGTTGCCCAAGACAGGTGACGCAGTCCGGTCGTTGATAGTCGGCATTAGCTTTAGATGGGAGACCGAGGCTTGGGAGTAGTATTCTGATTTGTATTCAAGGTGTCGTTCAAATCGATAACATCTACGCTTCCCGTCTTTTGCTCTAGGTTCCGACCCGGGTTGTCTTCTTCTTCTTCTTCCTTTCCATCAAATTCCTCGCCCCCCCCCCCCCCCAATCATCCCCGTCCTCATCATAGATCTCTCACAATTGTAATGCCTGAAAGTTACATCACAGCTTTGCAGGCGCATTACAATACGGGCACGGTGTTTATATCTTGCCGTTAAAATCGGATCCCATACAAGTTTGATCGTCTCCAAAATCAAGCCAGGTCAAGGGGAAAACAATCGCTTTTATACACGGACGTACCGGTGATGGAACGCCAAGTGACGCCGTGGAAAAAGAATTTCGATGAGGGCGAACCCAGATATGGTGAGAGAGCGGGAAAGAATTTCAGGGAAGAAAAAGGAAAAACAACTTGCGTGATATTTTCAACTTCCCCGGTGCTGCAATTTGATCTCTGAATATACGACTTTGACGGGGAGGTATTGATAAAAAACAGACAAAATTCATTGCGGAAAAGACTCTCTCATTGTTACAATAGTGTAAGAGCTAAAGAGAACTCCCTCGAGAGATCCTCAGTGTTCTTAGTATACTAGCTGGACAACCCAGGTTGCACTGGCCCAACCCTCCGTTCACCCAACCATTATGATATCTGCTGAATTACTTCTTCTCGGCGGGGGGAGCTGCTCCTCCGGTGGTGGGGAAGCCCATGAAGATCTTGAAGTAGTCCTGTTCACTCATGTTAGTCACTGTTCTCAACTCCCTTCAATAACATTATGACGGCCACTCACGTAGATCATCCACTGGAGGCCGGTCAGGGTACCAATCATGACGATACGGACAGGCAGACCGTTCCAGAGGCCAGAGAATCCAATGTCCTTGTAGATCCTGCCCATGGCCGCACCAAACGCCTCGCCCTGCGCGCGGTTCGCGTTGAGCTTGCTGACCATGACATCGGCCGGGTGGGAGACGATGGCGCAGAGGATACCTGCCAGGTAACCGCTGACAAACGACACGCCCGTCTGGGCGGCCTTGCTGTAGTCAGACTTTTGACCCGGGAGGCGGGCGTACATCATCTCGACAATGGTCTCGAAGGAGGCGAACTTCATCATGGTGTAGGGGATCTGTCGGCCCCAGAGCGGGTACAGGCCCTTGTAGAGGCCTCCCCACCCTTCCTTAGCCGTGACCTTGCTGATGCCGTCGAGAGTGCCCTTATAGGGGGACGGGATACCACCCTGCATGCGGACCTTGACAGCCTCAAAGGGGCAGAGAGCGATGTCGGCGAGGAATTCGGCGGAGGCTGAGGCGGAGAGGAAGAGAATCGTCTGGTACTTTTTGGCGTTGTCGGGGCCCGCGAGGTCGGCGTAGGTCTTGGAAGTTGCGTGTTAGTCACGAGGCTTCCTTCATCGGGCTGAGATGCGAGATTCGATGTGGATTTATATCTTCTTACCTTTTTGAAGTATTCGTAGAATCCGTACTTGCAAGCTCCCTGGGCGGAGTAGCCCCAGAAAGTCGGGCCCCAGCCGGTCATGATGCCGCGGAGACCCTCCTTTCGGAAGATCATTCCCCAAGCCTGGAAGTTTCCGCGGTACAGCTTCGAGTCGATTTGTCTTCTCACTTTGACAAGGTCCAGAGGAGTGACGGCGGTATGCGTCAAGCCCTAGCCATCAGTGTTAGTCGAGCGGTTCTCATAAGTTTTCGTTGCGGCCCGGCGCCGGGGCCCGGCGCCGCTGTGGGGACCCCGGAGCGGAGACGAGGTCACCCATCATGGACAACAACGACGAGTCAAGGTCTAGGAAGGCAAGGGAAACTCACGCAGGCCATGAGGCCACCGACGGTGCACGCAGCATAGTACTTTCCAGAGTACAGCTCAATCTTGCCGCCAGCCGCAGACTGGGCCTTGGCGCTGGCCTTCTCAAACTCGGCCGTGGCCTCGGCGCTGAGCTGCTTCGCCTTGCCCTTGACGTCGTCAACGGTGGAGAATGCGCCATAGAACTCGGGGCGGGCCTGGTAGCGCGTAGGTTTCGCCATGGCCGTGGTGTCCGCTGCCTTGCTAGGACGGCTGCCAAAAGGGGACGCAAAGCATCCCTTGAGGGTATCTTGTCTAGGGTAGAGGAACGACATGGTGGTCGAGACGCAATTCGTCTGGACCGGGAGGGTTGGATGATGTGGGATTTCTTCTGCAAGGATATCTGGCTAATGAAGTTAGTCGGGAGGTAAGGTGAAGGACGATCATACCCCTGCGATAAGCTCGAGAGACGGTGTGAGCGCGTAATTGATTTTGGCAATGGAAGCTCGAGCTCGAAGGAGACGGGCGACACCGGCAATGGGCGTATATGACACGATGTTGAAGAGAGTAGACAAAAGAAGTTGAAGACCTCTACTCACCAAAAGAGCGAGCTGAGAGGGGTTTCCAGCTCAAAGAACAGTAGGAGGAGAACAGGTGCAACGTCAACCGCGCGACACAAATGACCGTTTCCGGCGTATGAGTGACAGCACCTTGAGAGTCGAGAGCTGGTTACTTGTCGAGAATGCGGAAGCAGAGGGAGAGGAGAAGGTTGCGAGTGAAGTCGTCGCAAATACGCATACACAGGAAGAAGAAGAAGCCAGGACGAGAGAGAGGTCAGAAGCAGGTTTATTATCATGCGAATATAATTGGGGGAAAGGGGGCGCCGGCGCTGATGAGTGGATGGACAGGATAGCTCAGGAAGGAACGGGGCTCTAAGAGGAGGTAGGCAGTGATTGCCTCTAGAAGAAGGCCCAGGAGGTGAGAGAAGGAAGGGGTCGGTTCGGAGATTTCGGTCACGTCCATGTCGCGGGTACCTCGACCTCATCAATAGTTTGCTGTACAATGTCGCCTGGACTTGGGTAGAGCTTACGCGCCAGTGACCGACAGCTGCGGCGGAAGGTGTTGGGAGGGTATGGGTGACATCACACCTCAGAAGGGGAGGTCTCGACTCTGATGCAGAGCTGTGGGAGGTGCTGTACTGTGTACTACCTAGAGCAGGAGTAAGGTAGCTTGAGTGGGGCACCGGCATGAGACAAAATACGACGAGAGGGAAAGCTCCCGTGTTATCGCGAAATGGCCCGCGCTTATCCCCGGATTTTGCGGAGCTTCGCCGTGATTTCGCTGTTTCGTCTCCCGGCCGCATTTTCCAATACTCTTGTCCATCAATCATTCTCCAATCAGATTTTATGTTCAAGTACAATTTACACCCTTTCGATCGCTCTTTTACCCTTAATTCTGCTTCATGTAGTCTGTGGTAAACGACGGAGAGAAGGAAATGGCGATACATTGCAAACTGACCGTGACAGAGCCGATGGCCCAAATAGGAAATTGCTTTGAAACTACACTAAAGCATCCAGGCTGACCGCGATCGTAAGAACTTCCGTCGAGGGATTTTAGAATGACTTTTTCATTCTCGATGCGCGCGACGAGAAAATTTCAGCGAGCAGATGACCGGAATTCTATGGGCCTCATTCTCGAAATGGTAGGTCTAATTTGGTATTCCTTGTTTCGACTTCGCGAGATATTCTACCAGCGGACTGATCCGTGATACTCGACCCGATCGCTCCCGTGGCTTTTGGTGACTCTTCAGCAGCAACACCCCGCTGTGGAACCCCCAAGATCGGTGAAGGAACGGCGGCAGGCAGCTTCAGCGAAACCTTAACAATTTGCGGATGGATACCAGGCGCAAGTGGATCGTGTTGGGATCCCACCCCCCGACATGCAAATTCGCAATGGCGGGCAGCCGCCCCCGGCGCGCGCGTCTGTGAGCAAATCCGAGACACCGCCCGACTTTCAACTGTGGCGTTTTCCCGTACCTTACCGCCAAATCTTTCAGCCCTGTCGATGTCGACACCGCCCCTCCCTCCCTCTAAAGAACCCCGCGATAATTGATATCATTTCCAACGCAACTGCGCGAACGACCACCACCAACCACGTTTAAACGATACCCACTCTGCCTCGACGGTCGACTGTTATTGTGACAAGTGCTCACTCGAGGCCCGGAAAGTCCCTTCAATTCCCAACAATGGCGGCTTTGGCTTCCACTCCCGCCGCGGCGGCACCTACGTCGCAAACCAGCGAAACCTCCAGTCCCTTCGTCTCAAAATGGTCTTCCCGTTATCGCGGTGTACGTGAACATCCCCTCGAACCAAATCCCGCTTCTCCCACTTGTCCCTCAAACCACAGACCACGAAACCTTCTCAGCCAGTGACTAACTCCTGCCCTCCTCATCATCCAGGCCACAGTAGAAGACATCGACCCCCCCGCCGCCCTCTCCCTGACGCCGACCGACCCCATCTCCCACGCCCTCATCTCCGCCTTTGAGCGCGACTACACCCACCTGACCGTCGTCGACGCCCACCGCGCCCTCGTCGGCTATCTCGCCATCCCCCACCTCCAGGCCCTCCTCGACGCCGGCAAGGTTAAGCCCGAGGACCCCCTCTCCAAGGCCATGGTCCGCTTCCAGCGTAAGGGCCGCACCTACCGCGTCATCACCATGCAGACACCCCTCGAGGAGCTCGAGGCCTTCTTCGCCGGAGACGGCGTCGAGGCGAAGAAGAGCCACTTTGCTGTCATCACTGACGAGAAGCGGCGTTTCGTGCTCGGCGTCGCGACGGTGCAGGATCTCGAGGAGTTTGTCAAGAGGAGACCGGCGTGAGTGTGCGCTTGTTGAGGACGGATTTAAGAGTGAGGGAGTTGGGCCGAGCAGTGTTATACCCAGAGAACTGGGATGGCGACGATCATCCAACGGTCGTAATGAATCTATGGCACGACGAAACATGGTAGATGAGACGGTTGGCTGCATCAACTCAGGCGTTGGTGGTTCGCATGTTGAAGCGGATGGAAGCATTGGGACAATGACTGGTACACAGGCAGACGATTCAACATTGCTCTCCCTTGTCATCACGTATATCTTTTTTACAAATGAGCATCCACGGAACAGGAGTTTTTCAGACGGGTTCAGTTGATATTCATGCTCTCAAAGTCTACTCTTCGCCGTGCTATCTATCATAGCCCATGAGCATAACGGCGTTAGACGCCCTGCAAATGCGTGTAGTAGTAGCCATGCTTCGTGTGTGGTAGAATCGGTCCCATCATCCAACCCCAATGCCAGAATTTCCCAGAAAACGCCGCGTGCGTCAAAATTAAGGAAGGTAGTCGTAAACAAGGCGGATCTCGACTCTCTTGCCGCCCTTCTGAACGAGGACGTTGCGAGTGTAGCGTCTCTCGCCCTCGACGGTCTGGAAGCCCCAGATCTGGGAAGCAGTCCAGCCGTTGTCGATGCTCTCGACATGGCTGTAGAGGTGAGCCTTGCCATCGGGACCGGTGGCCTCGGCGTCGCCCTCGAGCCAGCCCTTCTTGAGGAACTCATCCTCAATCTCGGCGAGGGTCATCCAGCGGCTCTGGCCACGGACGCTGCCGAACATCCAGTCGGAATGCTCACGCCACTCATTGTCGACACAGCGCTTCTCTGTGGTGCCCTTGAGGCCGGCCGTGGCGAATTGGTCGATATCGAAGTGGGTGACGGGCTCAGTGCCGGTGCCGGGAGGGGAGGGAGGAGCGGTGTACTGCTTGACGTCGAGGGTGACAGTGGCGAGGCCGACAGCCTTGCGGGTCATCCAACCGATGCCCTGGAGGGCGAGAGCAGGCTCCGGAGAATCGGAGAGGGTCTTGTTCTATTGGCGTTGTCAGTTTTCTTTCCTTGCGCGCATCTCTGCTCCTTGGTGGTGCTAAAGTATCCAGAACATGGGTGAACGTACCATGACCCACTTGCCGTTGAGGTCGGCGATCGTCTTTGTAGCAGGAGCAGCCATTGTGATGCGATGTGTTGTGTGGATGCGTTTGGAATGTGTTGCGACGAAGATTGGCCGAAGAAGTATTCGGTGTTTTATATCCTCAAGCTTTGTTGAGCTTCAACGAGTAGAATAGGAGGTAAAGGTGTGGTGGTGGCGGTGGTAAAGTACCTTGGGTCGGTGGTCGGGAGGGTTGCAACGGGAACGAAATGTAAACGGGCCCGCAGAGGTGAGATACGTAAATGTAGGTAGGCCCAGTTTGCAAAGGTGAAATGTCGTCAAGCCAAAGTCGTTACTCAAAGCAGGCACAAACTCTGTTTCAGGTAAGCCACCTTATTCTTTTGTTCGCAAACTGGCGGTAGAATGAATTAGAGGATGGGAATGAACAAGCTGGGCCGAGCAACAAAGGTGACGTGGAATTTGACTCCAGATGGAAGGCGTCCAATCCGTCGCCGCCTTCTTATACGCCGCCTGGTCCGGTATCAGCTCTTTCCAGTCAGGTCAAGTCAGGAACAAGCTCACCAGGTGCCTACCGCGGGACCGAGTACCTACCTACCTAGTACATACGGATTGGAGTTGGAAGGTACCTACGGTGTAAGGTACCTGGATGCTCAGAAGACCGGCCAATTTCTCTATCACCTGCGTGGGTACTTACCTTCATTACCTTATCCGTACCTTGTCTTACCTTGGGCAAGCGGGGCGGGGAAGTATCCCTCCCCACACTGACACTGCCACTGCCACGGCTTTCACATGAAGAGAAGAAGCTCTCGCTCTCTCTCACTCTCACCTTCGCAATCGCTCAGCCAGCCCCGAATAAGGACAGCTCTCTATTATCACACGAACATTCTGCGACCGCTCAGATATCGGGGCCGAGGCTCGCGAGACAACCTCCACACCCTTACGTTTACCCCAGACCCTGCCAACCTATCTCGAAAAGGGATCGCGCGTGAGATCATGACCGCATACACACCCTTCTCTGCAGACTGCAACCTCCCACCCCCAGAACTCTACACTCCTGTCAGCAGTTTAATCCTCCTCTTAACTCCCCGAATCTGGGCATGCCAGCATACCACCTGGGCCTGCGCGAAACAAACGGCCAATGATAGCAACCAGACCGACACTCACAACCCCAATCTGGCCGCCTAGCCCGGTCTGCGTTGCGTCCATCTGGAGATAGTACGGGGAACGTAGCAATCCGAACAACCGTTCTTCATGACGACTAGAACACTATCCTCGACGATGCTCGTTCCAGTCCCACGTGCACCCTGAGTGTCACTTCTCAAGTTCCCAATCAGGCAGCCAAGAAAGGACAAACCCAGAGGCGAATGGACGCCACAGCTTCTGAGGCTCGAGGCAGCGCTGAAGGGCAGAAGAAAAAGAAGAAAAAAAGACCCAAGGGGCCTTTTGCACGGTCTTCACGATGTAGGGCCGGCAAGGGTCATTACCTAAAGCAATCCATGGCGGGCATATGCATGACAGGTAAAGCAGACAGACGCAGGGACAGACAACAGCTCACAGGCGCACAATTCGTCTGAGAGCTTCGACACTGCTTGACGCTTGTATCCGAACAGCAATGTCGCATACACCGACACCTTCTCTCCCCTTCTACTCCGCCAATCTCTGCCAATGACACGACGCCAATCACGAACTCGGTCCCCCCAAACTCTCCATCCCGTCTCGGGCGATCAGGCGGGAGATGCCAACCCACGGCTTCGGCAGACTTTTGGTCACACTCGGCCTTTTCAGTCCGAAGCATGTGCGGGACGGACGCTTAGTATTGCCCGTGGTGGTGGATTGGGACGGGGCCAACCGAGCGAGCTGCATTCTTTTTCCAGCTCAGGCTCCCTCTCTCCGTTCGTGGGGTTCATCTCCATAAAACCTTCCACAAGTCTGGCTCAAGCCATCGTGTCAATCTCAGCATCTCAGAGCACTCAGCAGTGGACTCGGTTGTCGACTAGCTGGTACCACCTCTACCCGTCTCGGTTGCCTCATCGCACGACAGCATCCCGTCAGCGGCTCTCTGCATCAGCTTGGGAAACTGCAGACATTCATTTGACAACTCGCACAGTAGTGCCAGCCGACCAACGTCAACGTCGACGTCGACCAAGCTTGTCTCTGGCTCCTTGATCCGCGCTCCGGGTTTCTGAACCAGACCCTGAACCGACCATCGGGGAACGATGTGTTTTAGCATCCGTCACACAAGCGAGCGAATCGAAGCGCAATGAGAGGCATCCGAATAAAACTCGTCTATTCGACGAATCGTCTCGAGAATTTCCGGTGCCTGACTAGGATGACTCCTGCGTCAGAAATGGGTCCGGCCGGTGAACGAAGCTTCAAGTCTTCGATTCTTCAAGATGGCAAGTGGCGCCGCAGCGATGAGGGAGACACATTGTTGCGGCGGGGCCAAGCTCCAAAGAAGCCAGTCACGCAGGCAGGAGAATCCCAGCTCCCACGGGGCCAAGAGGTGACCGTTCGCGACGTTCCCGCCCGCGGAAAACCACACGTGAGAGCTCTTTGCTGTTTCAAGAAGATGCCAGCAGGCAAACCCCTGCCTGTGACAGCTCAGGTACAGCTCCCTTTCTTTCATCATGCTTCAAGAATATGCGCGCTCCATTTATTTATTTATTTTGGCCTAATTTCGTCGTGGATTACTGCCTTCAAAAATGATGCCAATATACATGGCCGGAGCTACGAAGAGTAATAAAAGGAAAAGGATATCTTGGTTATACAAATGCCCCGGCACTCCCCGGCCCTCCCCGCCATCGGCTACTGAATGCTGCTCGCACGCAGTGGAGTTTCCAAACAAACGATTCGACTGATATCACGGCGCGATCTCGCTGTCTCTCTCGCTTCCCCCTTCTCGGTTCCGCAACCCGCGCCCGCACCTGCGCTGGTATCCTTCCCCGTTCTTCAATTCAGATAAGTCCAGGCCGAAAATCGTCATCCGCTCGCCGTTTTATGCTTCTAATCCGTTTCCGTCCGTCCGTGACCGTCACGGCCACCAGTTCATCGTCTTGTAGCTCTCAATCACCTCCTCGACCAATTCCTTGGTCAACTTGGGCTTTTCGTACTGGAAGCCGACAACCTGTTCTAAGCGGTTACCGTCCATGCTCAGGTCCGTATCTTTCAAAAGCTCCTTCTCCATGAAGGGCGTAAGAGGTCCCGGCCGCGCAATGCCCGCCTTCTCTAGCAGTTCGGCCCATGGTCCCATGAGCTCGTCGTTGACGTCGTCGACGACGCTGTCCATGTTCAGGCGCGCAAATGTGCTGATGAGTTGTCCCTGAAATCCCGTTTCGATCTTGAAGATGTCGCCAATAATCTCGGACATGGTGCCTTGTGTGGTGATGCCCTTGTCGACAACGTTAAACGTGGGCACCTTGCCCATGGTCTTGACATCCCACTTGTCCTGGCCTTTGCTGTACCACGCCGTGATATCCCAAAGTGCTCGTACGGCATCTGTAATGTGTACCGTGTTCTGTCGGAGGCCCTTGTCCCACAGCCACTTCATTTCGCTCTCCAGGTATTGGTAGACACGGGCCATGCAAAGTGCCGTTGCGACCCATTGCGACGCGTACGGGCCGTAGACGTGTGCCAAACGCACAATGATGAGATTCAGTCTAGAGAAAGAGTGTCGTTGAGTCAGTTTGGAACGATACACGATAATGTGCCCCGCAAGGTAAAGGGAGCTCTGAGAACGCTTGGTGGCGACGCCTTGGATACGTACCCCTCAATTTTGGCCAACTCCTCCTCGGCCTGCAGCTTGTAGACCGCGATCTTGCTCCAAGGCTTCAACTTGTCGCCCTCTTTGCTTGGGGACGAGTCTGACTTGTAGACCATGCCGGTGCTGAGCTCGATGAAGGCCTTGACCTTGCGCTTGGCCGCCTCCTTGCCAACAGCAAGCGACAGGCCGAGAGAGCGCAACTTGTAAACCTCATCCTCTTGCGAATATCTCGTCTCGCCGCCGCAATTGAAGACGTAGTCCCACTGTTTGCCGTCGGCACGGTCGAATATCTTTGCTAGGGCTTCTGCAACAGGGCAAAGAAAAAGCAAGAAACGTTAGCCGAGAGCGACATGACAGTTGGTTATTTATCTGGGGTGTTGGGTCGGTTGGTAGCTTTGGAGACCCCAGAGACAGAGGGGGGATGGGAGGGGCTACAGAGAAGAGAAGAGACGAGAAGAGGAAGAAGAGACATGAACGAATGAGTGTTGGAGGGCGGTGAATGGGAAAGAAAAGGAGAAAACAGGTCATGTCGTCGTTTAGGTCTGGTGACTTACGTTCTCTGCTTGCATCGGCCTGCATGAATTTGCTGCCGGCGCAGGCGTCCTGGAATTCGGGAGCAAGCCATGCGAGTTGGGGCAAGGCCTTGTCGACAACGCGGACCTCTGATGCGAGGTCATTGTCGTGGATGTAGCGGGCCAGGAAGCGACCGATGTAGCCCAGCCCCCCGATGATCAGGACTGAGGGTTTCTCGGCCATGGTGAAGGGAAGGGGGAGGGGGGATTCGGTGGCAGAGGCGGTCGTCGAGTGGTTGTGCGTTTGTGTGCGGTGTTGTGTCGTCGGAAAGAAAAGGATATTACGAGCAGCGCAGGTTGACGAGTTTGGGGGCAGAGGGGTTCGAGGTCGTGGTTGTGGTGGTGGTGCACCGGGCGCTCAGCGGCAAGGCGGGAGGAAAGGTACCTCTGACGGGCAGGGACGACAAGGACAGCGAGGGTAACGAACGGCGGGGTTGACGTCTGGTGTCCAGGTTCCCGTCGAGTTAGGGGTGAGTTGCCCTGGCCCCCTGGAACGAGAGTTGCAGCACCGGGATTGCGCGAGTTTAGTGTAAACCACGGTGCAGCGGGATGGATGCGGGCGAAGCTCGGCAGGGGGGCTTCGAGGGGGTGCGACGGTCCAACCGGGATAGTTTGTGGGAAGGACTTGGGGAGGGCGGCGAACGAAGATGGCAGACGGATGGCCTTGATTAGGTCCAAGTTATGGATAGCAGGGCAGTCAATGTTATTGAGGTCAGGTGGCAGAGGCGGGGAGACTAGTCGGAGGGGTGTGAAGAGGAATAGAAAGAGGGAGGAGAGGAAGAACAAGAAGGAGAGAAGCGGACGAGGGGGGCAAGAGTAATAATGACAAAAAGGAGGTTGTAGGCTTAATGGTGGTGTGCGTGGGTGCGCCTATATATGTATATATGTGTTTGTGTAAGGTACGCAGTATGGTATGTTTGTGCGTCTAAAGCAGGGAAAGGAAAGGTATGGTAAGCTAGGTGTGCGCGTGTATGTGTTGTTCAAGTGTAAAAGATTCGAGTTGGTTGGTTACGTCTAATGATATCGAAAAGCACATAAGTCAAGGTAGCAGCAGCGTTGCGCACGTCGTGGAAAAAGACAAAATCGACGGAAAAAAAACTCTTGAGACGACACATGGTCCTTTCCCCTTTTTCTTCTTTTGTGTTCCCTCCCGTGCGAGTATAAGAATAATAAGGAGAAAATAGTCAAAAAAAAAAATTAGCGGAGATGCAGCAGCATAAAAAAAGAGACGAAACAGAGCAAAAACAAGCTCCAGTACGGAGGATCCTCCAATACAATGGTGCTGTCATTCAAAACGGGGGCTAGATGGATATTGGAGCGGGCCGTGGAAGTTGGAACGAATGGAGAGCGGGTCAAGGGACGAGGGGGCACTGGGGGGGCCTACCTACTACTGCACACATAGTATGAAGACTCGAAGAAAGTGGGAGGAAAAGAGGAGATTTGGAAATGACAATATCCCCAGGGACAGCACACACACACACACACGTACACGCACACACAAGTTACCTTAGCATACCAAAGCACTCACAGTCTCACTTGTTGTAATCGAGAGGGCTCTCGTTCATCAAGCTGCCGATGGATAGCCGGTGGAGCCTTTATGCCGCTTCAAACTTCACACTTACAGAGCTGAACCCTGCCAGGTGCTTTGGCTGCTGTTGCCTCTCTCACTTGAGTAGGTACCTACCTTAGGTAACTCGGGGACAACTCCTGCCACTTCCATGCTCTCCGCCAGCTTCAGGTCCAGGCAGGTCCAACGCCTAGTCCATTCTTTCCTTAACTTCTTGGTCTCCGTAAGGTACCTTACTGGGGCTGTGTATTCAGTATTCACCAAGCAAGAACACATAAATTTGCTCCCATCAGCTCTTTCCTCCGGATTCCCGAGCCCCTGTCTGCTGACCTCACCACCACCACCATGCCACACCTTGCTTACCTACGTGCCTACCTGTTCTAAGTACCTATACTGCGTAAGCTAAGGTAGCTTTAGCTCGCAGCTGCTCTCATCGGTGTCTTCCCGCCATCATCTCAAGTTTCAATCTACGCAGCTCGCTGACATGTCCCATATTGTCCTGCCTGCCGTGCCAGCTCCGTCTGAGTCACTCCGTTGACACGCTAGCGATCCTTTGCCTTCTCCAAAGTCCAGAGAGCATCCTTTTCCAACACCCTGAACCCTGGCTGCGGCGTAATCCACCAAGAAACCAATCCCCGATCCAAAGGAACATGTTCTGGCGGCGGCTACTGCGCTCTATCTTAATCGATACAAGCACCTAGTATCCCTACATCCACAGTCATACCCAAGTGCCGTGCTAGATTTCCTACCGAATGAAGAACTTTGGTACGGATAACGTGCCTCTACTATCTGAGAAGGGTCGCGATATCACTCTCACTAGGTAAGCCAGCGTTCCAAGGGGCGAAATACCACCGACCACTAACTAGATTGTACGACCAAAGCTCCGGTATCGCATGCTCATCTTCTTCCGATGTCGACCGTCTTCGCCAAGCTGCTTCTTCGCCATCCCCCCGCTCTCACTCGGTCACACACATAAACAATGCCATGGGGATTCGAGAGCCATGGGCTGGACACCAAGATGGTCTGCCGCTTGCCGCCTTGTCGCGAAATTTACAGTGCCCCGTGCTTGCTCAGAAACCCCACATCGTTGCAGCAGCAAGATATCCCCCGGTCCACTCCATGCCCGTGGCGTCCACCATCTGTTGAGCGACGACAAGCATCCTCTATCAATTATCGTCACAAGAGGGGAGGGGGAGGTCAGCCACATTCATCAATGAACATTCGTACTGCTGGAAATCGAAATCCAGACAAGAAACTTGTGTCTGTCTGCTGCTCAGAGCCTTCAACCGGGCCTATCCCCGTCACCTCTTAGCCTGGTCGTCGTGATTGTCGTCACACTTTCTTGCATCTATTGGCTCCGTCGAATCCCAAATACCCGGCAGAGACATGCGTGCAATGCGTCAGAGACAGAATACCTATACTCGCCAAAGAGAGACATCGGTGCCCTTAGTTGGAAAAAAGGCCATGCAAGGTACGCGCTCACGGTGCCCTCGCAGTGCAATCCTGCGCCCTAATTGCCTTCTATTGTCCAATAATGTCTCTTGACAGCCTCGGATTCTGTTGCGTTCCGACTCAGGTTTCTCCCAACACATGCCTGATATCGTGTCCAACCCTTCCCGTGCCACCGAGATCTTCGCCAAAAAGCAGGGAACAATCCATGCCCGATGGCAGCTTGTCGATTTCCCTCCCGCTATTCCCGGTCTTCCACCCACGCACTCACTTCAACACTCGCGGCTTGCCCTGCTTGCCGACCGGCTTCTCCGTCTTTTCTTTTCATTGTCCGGCCCGGGCCAGGAACCACGGCTATCCACAGCTCATCCCCTAAAGTCAAGACAGTGATACAACAGATCTTGTCTCACCATCAGCCTCGATTTCGAGTAACACGCCCATCTCGTTGGAAACAAATTACGAAATGACCAATGCGAGATCACTGTTTAACTCCATCGTTTTGCATTACTAGAGGATTGCCGCAGTACATGTAGACGCTACCCTGCCCTCGAATTCCGCACTGTTCAACCTCAACCCTTTTCTCTCCCATCCTTTCCTCCATTCCAC
>NW_026849602.1:0-37629 GCF_030869305.1 Colletotrichum tamarilloi
CGATCCCAATACGAAGTTCGCGAACATCAGGGATATCCATCGGGCTCAAATCGAAGCGGGTGAAAAGGAGGTTATCACGGCTGAATCCAGCGACTCTGAATGCCCTAGTGAGGCTGGCAGCTGTATTGTAGTGGGTGTGGTTGAGGATCAATAGTTAATAGTAATGAGGAGGTTGGGTTGTGATCCCATCGTTTTTGTGGTGCCAGAAACAGGGGGGTGCCAGGAAGTGGGTATGTTGACTTACCTACCAGCTTTTCTCCAGTAAGAGTCAAGTTGGGAAGGAAATACGGTCAGCTGAGCGAGAAATGGGCTTTGGTCAACTGCTCCCTGTTCTTCTTCTTTCTCAACCTGTTTTCGTGGCTCTCCAGTTGTACTTCGGTAAGCGTGAGACCTGTCGTACTGAGAACAAGGCCAGAGTTTTGTCACAGACTAAAGTATGTACTGACTTTAGTATTAAAGAACAAAGAGTACCCCAAATTCCTCCATCTTCAGCGATAGTCTCCGTCGGAAGCTCTACGATTCATCCGCGTCAAGCAGCAATGACAGCAGCAGCAAAACTATCAGACGTACTTCAGAACGATCGTGGGCTCCTATCAGCCTCAGAAAAGGCTGCCGGGCAGCTTCATGACCCAGTCATTGGTCATCTGTACCAATCGAAAACCTTTCTACGCCTCATCATCTATATGTCTGTAACTTCATTAGCTCCTGTGGTATTGCCCTTTATGTTACCTGCTAATAGGAGCCTTGCTATCGCATTTACAATACCTCCCGTCGTCTTCCTTCCATTAGTGGTCTTTCCTATGTATTTCCATCCGAAGTCTAATCGACTGAGGTAGTCGTTTTGTTCTACGAAGAATTCCATGAGGGCATGGAATTGTTGAATCATGATAGCCCAATTCAAGACTTTGAGCCGTCTTGAACTTTCGAAGACCCCTTATTCGTTACTAGGTATAAGCTTTTCGCGGATGGTGTGTTCGAATCAAACCCCTGTTGTAGCTTCTGCACGGACAAATTTTCACTTTAATCTTCTTGACAAGGGACTAGTTAGTGTTCCTGAAACCTTGGAAACAATACCACTGCAAGTTCAATATTCTTTTTCAGAACTACATCTTCCAGGTCTGCTACAGTGCATTACGGCTAGCTCGATTGTTCATGGGCATAGACTCTGTTTTCAAAGCCTGGTACTTCAGTAAGACGTTTTTTGCGAGCCATGTTTCCTCATTTTATATGTATGTAACCTTCTGGGAGTCTGTTGTCACGTATGGATTCACACGCATGAAATGGAGAATGCTCACTCTTACTTAGTCTTACCCTCTGCTTGTTCCGCACGGAAAGCAGGGCTGCTCGGGATGAGACCAGCCATATCAGAGCTCACGCATGGTCGTGGATAATTGATGAGTCCGGACCTGGGCAGAGCTGTCCAATCGGCCAGATCGCACGAGGTGATTTTGTGTGCACGAATCAATAATTTGTTTATTCATGATTGTTCGCATTCAAGCAAGACATATAATTGGTAGCGATCTACTTGGTCTACATAGCGAAGTGATTGCCCAACATACTTCATAAGCTGGGCACCTCACTGTGTACAAGTCTTACCAAAACAACGTCCTTTGAGAGTCTCATTTCTCATCGAACACTTATCAGCGCGAGCATTGCATCCCGAAGGGTTACGTCTTTCATGTCAGGTACATGTACCTATTTCCTCCCAAAAAGATTGACGCGTGAATATGGGAGGAAACAATGTGCGCTAGACGATGTTTGTTATTGCACCATAAGAGTGTAGTATACGAAGCTGAGTGCCATTACTTGTTGGGTGTAAATGTCACTTCGGCCTCCATTAAGTGTGGGAAGGGACTTGTATTGTACCTATGCAGAGCTAGATACATTTATCTTAGAAAACAAACAATATGTGCCAGCAGATTGTTGGATGTACGTCATGCTAAAGCGATGTTCCGAAACAGCAATGTTTTTCCATGGAGAAGACAGGATATCTCTGTTCAGCAATATATCATTGATGACGCGACCCTGCTATGCACGAGTTGACAAAGGCGGGATCCCAGCTATGTAGAGCCGAAGAACCGGAGCGACGGCCCCACAGCGCCAAGACCACCAATGACCTCCAGAGCCGGGCGCACGTGTGAACCGCGGTTCAAGATATGCCATTCATAAAGAGGACTTATTTCCGTGCCTTGCAAGCCTGGTAAACCTATGCCCATCTCAGCACATGCACGATTGATAAGAAGAGGGGTTCGCGAATGCTACTCTGCGATAATCCCTGGTGATTGTCGTCATTGAGAGAAGACTAACGATTCTTGAAATCCGGTGAAGGGATTCAATGTCCAATCACTGTTGAGATGATTACCCACGAGCATAGCCGTCTGAATAACGCACGTGGCGAGCGTCCATCCAGAGCGAGAAACAAACGGCCTGAGATGGAAGCTGCGGAAGCTCATCCTAGTATTCTCGCGCCTGGAAATTTTTGTAAACCAAAGTTCATAAATGGCAGCTCTCGCCGTCAAAGCTTAATGCTGATCCCTTCTTGGCAACCAATAAGTCAACTCTTTGTGGTCACTTCGTTCGCGTCTCAATCCTCCAGAGCGTGATAGCCACCGTCATCATGGTTCAGCCAATCTTTGCTGTCTTGGCTCTAGCCACTGGGGCATCGGCTGCTTTCACAGGTAACCTCAACTACCTGTCGCCGTCGAAGCACCATGCGTCACTTGGTGTCTCCATCAATAAGGTCGCTAAGCGCACCTACGCCAACTCCCACTGGGATCCAGCCAAGCTGAACTTCACGCATGGCGTGGCTTCCGGTGATCCGTACGAGGACAGCGTCATCCTGTGGACGCGAGCTGCTCCGACAGCTGACAATGACAAGAGCAACTTGACTGTCAGCGGCTACGTTCCCCTGTATGACCACAGCACGGAAGACTATGTGAAGAAGAGTGACTCTCCGGTCTGCGTTGATTGGAAAATCGGCACAAGCAAGACTTTTGAAGCTGTTGTTGACTCGGGTACTGCTTACACGAGCTCTGATGTGGATTATACTGTAAAGGTTGAGGCCAAGCGATTGGCGCCTTTCACGGTCTATTGTGAGTGACCACAGTTCAATTCGTCCAGGGAGGGTAATTGACTTGCATTGAAGACTATCAGTTTGGTATTTGCAACTCAAACAAGACGTCCCTGATTGGCCGGACAAAGACGATTCCTTCAAAGAACTCCCGAGTTGAAACACCGATCAAGCTTGCCGTCTACTCTTGCAGCAACTACCGTACGTCTTCGTGAACTATCCATTCCAGAGTCCTTAGAACTTTTCGACTGACTTGGTGAAGCTTTCGGTTTCTTCAACGCTTACGGCAACCCAGTCCGAAAAGACTCGGTTGACTACGTGATCCATCTTGGAGACTACATCTACGAGTACGGCAATGGCGAGTATGGCTGGGGCAACTCGATCGGAAGAATTCCTCTTCCCGATCGCCAGATCTTCACGTCAGTAGCTTGTGTTACTTCTCTAGAGAACATGTCAAGCTGACTTTTGGCAGTTTGTATGACTACCGCAAGCGCATTGCAACCTACAGAACCGACCTGGACTTGGTGGCCAGCCACCAGAGCTTTCCCTGGATCCCGGTTTGGGACGACCACGGTTGGTAGCAGTCTTTCGTTATGCGCCACATTGACTAATGGGAAACAGAGGTTTCGGACAACACGTGGCGAGATGGTGCCTCAGAGCTTAACAACACTGAGGATTCTTTCATTGCTGATGGCGGTGTCTCGGTTGATCAGCGCAAGATGAATGCTGTTCGCGCATACTTTGAGTGGAGTATGCTTACACTCTCAACCCAGTTTTGATGATGATATCGATACTAACGCCCTGCTAGTGCCTATTCGCCAGGTCGATATGGATGATAACCTCCGCATCTGGAGAGAGTTCAACTTCGGCAACTTGTTCGACCTCGTGATGCTGGATACTCGCCAGTACGATCGCGCTGTAAGTTTCACTCCTCTCCTATAGGAATTTCAGAGTCTTGCTAACCCCCTAGATCACGGATGTCTACACCAACACCGACTACATCCACGCCATTTCCAACGACGCAAGCCGCTCCCTCATGGGACCCCGCCAAGAAGCCTGGTTCTACAAAACCCTTCGCCAAAGCTCGACCCGCGGTGCGACCTGGCGTGTCATTGGCAACCAAATCATCTTCAGCCGCATGAACGAGAGCCTGGCCCTCGGCGCCGAGAACCCGATGAACTACGACCAGTGGGACGGTTATCAAGCGAACCGCAATCGCACCTTCCAGGTCCTGTACGAGCAGAACGTCGGCAACAACATCTTCCTCGCGGGCGACTCGCACGCTTCGTGGGTATCGGATCTTGTCTGGCTTGGTGAGCACGAGTACGATCCGAACACGGGCTCCGGTTCCGTCGGCGTCGAATTTGCGGGTTCGGCTGTGAGCTCGCCGTGCCCTGCTGGGCAGAACATTTCGCTGGCGGCGGCGAATGCGGGATCAGCATGGCTTACTGCTGCGAATCGTGAGTTGCAGTGGCAAGACCTGTTCTACAGGGGATACTATGAGCTCAGCATTGACTACGATGCTGTGAATGCTTCATTCTTTGGTATTCCTACGACCAGGATCAAGCAGGGATACGAGATTTCCCTCGCCAACTTTACAGTGCTGGCTGGCGAGAACAAGCTGCATCGTTTGAACGGTACCGCGGCTGTTGGAGGTGTTGCTGAGAGTGGTAGCTTGAAGAACGGTCGTGTTGTGCAGACGAACCTGACGCATGACACTGGCAGCGGCGCGTACCTCAAGTACGACTCGCCTTGAGTCGGTGTCTTGAGAGAAGACTTCTAGGTTACTTATCAATAATACTTGAACTTATTGCATCCTTGCCAATGGCCAGCTCCTATGAGTTAAGCAATTCGAAACGGGCCTAGAAACCTCAAACCTTACTGCCCTGTCGTGAAAACCACCGCATGCGACCAATGAACTACCAAGGGTTTGGTTAGCATGAGCAATATACTGCTGAATAGGTCACTCGATGTTTAAAATAAGGATGTGAGGCATGAAATTTTGACTCAATTTGAAAAGTCACCAAGACTCCAAGAAACACCTAAAGCTACTCCTGACATTGACCCGTGCGGAGGATATCTCAATGTTGCCACCAAACTGCCACCGGAAGCGTAAATCAATGCAAGCCTAAACACCTTCCATGTACCCATCATCGAGTAACGATTCGAATGCACTTCTGAAGTACTCCAATCAGTGAAGTCTGAGCTCACCACGAGCGGTGACGTTGCCACTAGCCGAGCCGCCAATAAGCATGCTGTTGAACACATTCGCAGCAGTCTCATCCTGAGTAGCAGCAACAGCCGCAGTTTGAGCCTTGTTGCAGCTCTCGACGGTAGCAGCAGGCGCCTTGCAGCTGTCAGAAAGGCGCTGGCAGATGAAGCCAGCAATGATACCAATCTTCTGTGCAGAGCCGTGGTTGAAGTCGCCCTGGTTGTTTGCGATGAAAGCCGCGGCCTGGCGATCGGGCAAGCCGTCCTTGAAGACGACGGAAGGGTCGCTGCAGGAACCGAAGTCGGTGGCCTGGCGCTTGAAGAAGCGCTTGCGGAGGTTGGCTTGGGCGCGGCACTGAGTGTTCTGCTCGTCGCACTGGGAGACCTCGCCGTCGAGCTGGCCGCTGTTGACGGCGCGGGCGCAGGCGTTGTGCTGAACGTCGCAGGATCGGCCGAGGGCGGCGCCCTTTCCGACGAAGGTGTCACCGTTGACGGAGAAGGGGCGGTTGCCGGAGCTCTGGATGACCGGGGGAGGGGCGCCACCGAGAGAGCCGGTGAAGGTCTGAACGTTGTTGCCGTTGCCAGTGTTGGCATTGCCGCTGTTAGCGTTGCCGTTGTTGTTCGAGTTGTTTCCGTTGTTTCCGCCAGCAGTGCCGTTGTTGGCCTTGGTCTGGGCTGCGCCGTTGTTAGAGCTGGACGCATCGCAAGAAGCGTCGTTGGCGTTGGCGTTGGCGTTGGTGTTGGCGTTGGTGTTGGTGTTGGTGTTAGAGTTGGAGTATGTGTTGCCGCTGGAAGGCGTGGCACTATTCTTAGCCTTGGCAGGAGTGCTTGAAGTCTGTCCTCCCTTAGCAGCTCCGGCCTGGCCGGCAACGGCGAGGCCAGTGATGTCGATGTGAGTTGCCTTCAGCTCACCAGTGCCGCCGGTGACGGTCTGAGTGACACCCTTAGCAGCGGCGGTGATCTCGTCGGGAGTCGCATCAAGGACAAGCTTCTTCTCAGTGAAGATGCATCCGGTAGGGTCGGTGTCAGTGTCGCAGCTGAGACCCTTGAAGGTAGTGTCGGACTTGTCACCAGGAGCGAAGGTGCCGCTCTCGAGAGCCAGCATGGGATCACCGCCGACTGCGGCCAACTGCTTGGCTAGCGCGAGAGCAACCTCCTTGTTGTTGGCTGCAGCGCCATCGGCTGCGGGGTCCTGGTGCTTCTTGGAGAGGGCGGCGATCTCAGCGTTGACAGGCTTGTCGGTGCAAGCTGCGCTGTTCACACCAACGCCCGCGGTGTTGCGCTCAAGAGTCTGGTAGACGAGAGCAGCAGACATGCCGCGGATATCCTTGGCGGCCTTAGCGTTGGTGAAAGCCTGGTCGGCAGTCTCCTGCTGCAGGCAAGCCAAGTTGGTGACCTGTCCGGCGCCAGTCTTGGCGGCTGCGTCTCCGAGGAGGCCAAAGACGGGGTCGGCAATGGCTTTGGGGTTCTCCTTGTTCAGGAACTCGCGGGTAATGTTGAGGAAGATCTCGTGAGAGTGCTCCTGGGGAACCTCACGCTTGCTGACACGTCTCACATGGTGGTGACGGTGGTAGGGACTGGCCGCCACGAGACCGACGAGGGTCGAAGTGGCGAAAGCGATAGTCTGGTACTTCATCTTGATCGAGATTTGGATTATCGACGGTCGAGAGTGATTAAGACAGAAAAGACCGGCCTTCTGCGTGCTGTCGACTGACGTGGTTTGAAGCGAAGAGTTGATTGTAAGATAGTAGAGTAAAACGAGGTCAGATCTGCTGGCGATACAAAGAATGGAAGAGCTCACAGAACTCAAAATTGAAAAGAATGAAACGAAACGGTGCAAAGAGAATGTCGTATGAAGATGAGAAGCTATAGCCAAGAAGAAGAAATTTGGTGCCGAGAGGGAGATCAGCCAGGTTTATAAAGAAGAGATTGGATGGAAAACATGATCAGAGCAGATCCTTGGTGAATCAGTGGAATTCAGACGGTCCAGAGCAAGAGCCTCATGCTCGGCCAGCTTTGGCTAGCACACCGTTGCGATGAGACTTCAAAAGTTAAGACAGACGACGCTCTCCCCGGGGTATGGAGGCCGAGGGGGACGAGAGTCGAGACAACATGAGACGAGCCGAATCGGTTAAGACGGCGACTTAGAAGATTGTCAGGTACAGGAATCTATCGGACCCGAAATCATGGTATGGCATGTGCAGGGGGTTCAAAGAACAGACGCGACGGGTGACCATGTCATCGCCAAGTCAACCATTCATGAAGCAAGTCCGGTGGGGGCGCACGGCCGTCATGGTCTGAATTGGGCGCGACCAGCTAGCGAACGACTATGGTGTGGCTGCATTTGCGTTCATTATTGCAACATGGGTCGCGATATCGGCTGAGTTTTTGGAAGTCTTGCGACGGGTGGTCGGCGCATTCGGTAAGGCGCCTCAGACTTCAGACGCCTCGACAACGATGTGGACGGAAAGATGAGGCGGAAGATCAGACAGATTCAGCCGCAGGTTGTCATAGAGCGAGTTTCGCCTGGGGTAAGGGTGGGAACGTTTTGCGATGGTGGCATGGGTGGGAGGGGAGAGAAGAAGGGGGAGGGTCTTCACCCGTGCGTCTCAAGAGGACCACCGCCGCTTATCAAAGCCGAGTTCCCCACGACCGAATGCTTAACTCATTCCGAAGCCAATAGCAAACCTCGGTGGCCTCCGGATCGCAAGTTCACCGGGCGGGTAACTGGTTTGTAAGGAGTCACTTTCACATTCTCTTAGGGCTTAGCGCAGGGCCTACCCGCGCTACAGATGTCTGGAAAGCTTGATTACTGCGCAATTCTGTAGGCGAAATGTACTCCAGATGTGCCTCTTCTCCCTGAAGATGCACTCTGGGGACAAGGTCACCCTATTCGGCATGTCGCCCCGAGCAGCAGATGGGATTCAACCGATCTTTCTCAGCGGAGATTCTGGCCGCAGTTCCTGGCTAGCTATGATCCGGGTCCAGACGATATTGCCATCTATCTCTGCATCCTCTGAAAATGGGGAAAGTTGCCGCCAGTAACCTTATTGTGGTAATCAAGCGGGCATGCCCCTCATGGCCTGCAGGAAACATCATGTCAGATCCAGTTGTCAAATGGAACTCAAAAGGAGTTTTGACAACCTTACGAATGCAATTGAACCCCCAGACCACTGCGGCCCAGTTCCCTTCGTCGTCTTCTGCGGGAATGCGAGCATGACACCATCCCACTATCTGGCCAGAACTCCGTCTAACCCGTCGCGGGACCAACGTCTGTCAACGCTTCTGCGGCGCCGTAAGTGGAGGCTTGTACTCGTTGCCTGCCTTAAGATCTTCTGTTTCAGGCGATCAGAGACTTCAGACGCATCAGTGCCAAGGGGCGAAACCTCAGACACCATCACCATGTGGCCCTAGCCACCCTCGTGCACATGTCTGGCTGGCAGGAAATCATCGCATAGAGCGTCCATCAAAGCGGGGATGATTTACGTATTGGCAAGCAATCATCTCGCATCACTCCCTCCTGTGTAAGGTGGTATGATCTACCTCGCCCTTCGGAGTTCGGCCTATGGCGCCATGAAGTCCTTGGATCGATTTTGAGGTGGGATGACTCGACCCTCGTCCACGGTGGATGGGTTCTCCAAAGTTGCCTAGCTATTGGACGACTGGACGATTTCATTACCAAATTACTCTCGTTATCAACAACGAAAATTGACCCGTTCCATTTTCAGTGCAAAAACAGCTAGGTGTTGTTTTTTCCCCCCTTTTCTCTTCGGACTTCGAATTACGATTCACAAAATATCTCCAGTCTGACGAGAAGGCTGGTCCTGAGTAAAAGTTGCGTTCAACCACGTCCCCGAAATCTAGTGGTTGGGCCTGACTGATCTGAGCCCACTATTCAACTGAATGCCTGATTCAATGTAGGCAAGCTGTTCCTAGATAAAGTAGACTCTAATTTGCTTGATGTTTTGATGTTTTTGTCAGTTCCTTTTACTTCAGTTACGTTAACTTGTTGTTCCTTCAGATTCGTTGACGATCAAACAATATCGAAGGCGACTTATCATGAACTTTATCAGTTGATATCATGCAATGGCATACAACCACCTGTTTCTGGCTCTTTCTTCAGTCCGAACGCAGTGGCCGAACTCTTTATCGGCAGTCTCTCCAGGAGAATCCCAACTTTGTTTCCTCCACGAACGATGAACTTCATCCCATTCTATACACCTGAAGTTTGAGATGCTCTCAGCATGCAACATACGAAACGTTACTTATCAAGATTGTGTGATGAACTGCCGTTGATGCTCCCATGACATGCACTGAATCGCCGAAACATGCCCTGGTGGAAACCTGTCACGCCTGCAGCGTTTTTGCTGCCTTCTCTCGGCCTACATATTTGGACCTCTGACGTTTGACAGCACTTGGCAGTGGAGACCTCAACGTACCACGACTTTTCAGCGCTCTCAGTCTCGACATTCCCATGCATCCTACGCGTCCATTCGACTTATCAATCATTATCTCTCATGATACATCGATTCGGATTGTGTAATCATCGCCGTCTTGCTCCACCACCGTCACCGTCACACCCAGATCTGTCGAGGTGTATGCGCTCGCGCCCCCGCCATTCAAGCTCAACGGCGCGTTGTCAAGTTCATCGTTGATGCAAGAAGTCGTTCCCCAGCCGGTATTCCCATCAAGGACTCGGATCGGACCCTCGCCAGTACCAAGATCCGTCGCTACAGTATAGAGCAAGACGCCAGTCGTACATGAGTTGAGGTTGTTGCCCTCCCTCGACCTCACCTCGGCCACCAGCGCCATCGTCGCATTGTGCTTCACGACCACGGCTTTCATGCCGCCCATAGTCTCCAGTGGCGTGAGTTTATGCGTCGTTGATGAAGTCATGTTGCTGCCGTTGAGCGGAGCCGCCGACGTAACGACGCACTCGACTTGATCGTCCGTAAGCCAGCCTAACCTCCACTTGTCCCATGCGAAGTAATCCGGGCTAGAAGCCCCCACGTTGGCCATCATATCCCAGTTGCCGGCGTACATACCCGTATAACCCGTCGGTATGGGGTATAGATCCGGCAAGCAGAAGGTGTGGCCCGTCTCGTGATTCACCGCCTTGTAACCCCACCAATCGAATGTGTCAATGCCCATGGTGACAGCCTTTCTCGCAATGTAGTTCACATTCTTGGTATATGCGCCACCGGTGAGAGCTGCAGAAAGCTCAATATTCGTCGCGTTTCTTGTGGGGATCACGTAGAAGATATCAGTCAGAGGGCCCTCGGTGCTATTGACCCTGGGGACCGGCGTGTTGGTGACATCTAGCCACTGCTCTAGCGCGTCTTGGACATAAGCATAGTGAGCTTGCTGCGATAAAGGTCTGACGAAGTTGTATTCGGCTGCGTTCTTGGGCATGCGGTAAAATCGGCTCGTGTCTGCGGTGATGTTGAGCGACAGCTGCCCGTACGATAACGTGTTGAACCATTGCTGGGCTTGAGGTATCAGGAGGTCGTAGACTTCTTGCGGAGAAGCTTCTGAAGCGGTCTGATCCGGAAAATCGATGAAGATGAGAATCGCATTGACGGTGCCCTTGCTGGGAGCGCAATCGTACTTGTAGCCAAAACCAGAGCTGAAGAAGACGCCGTTTGTCGCTGGCAATTTGCAGGATGAGATGTCGGCTCTTCTATTGATAGATGAGCTGGAGGCGAGTGCTGTGCCAGTAAGCAGAGTTGCCCACTGCAACAATAGGATGTTCGCGGCTCTCATCTCGCGGATGTCTGAGCAGTTCAACAGCAGCGGCAGCAGGTTACTCGACCGGGCAAGAAGTCTGACGTAAATCGCATGTTTATGATGTGGGAATGCGTCAATTTTAGTCTCGAAGATCGGCGTTCATCTCGGAGCAGCCCGCGTGAGCGAGGGGCCCTTTTAGGTTCTATGTATAGTGTTTCTTCATATCGACGTATAAGCCCCCACTGAATACGAGATGATCTCACGTCCGCCCCAGGTTGAGCCGCTCTGCTCCACTTGAAAGTAAGCTTGTCCAGCAGTCGGGTGAAATCAACACCATGTGAGGAAAGTGCCTGAACTCATCAGAATGTTGCCACCATTAGCGTTGAGGAGAGATGACCTCGTCGACTGCGCTGCTTGGGACAGAGGTTGGAATCACTTATTGACATCAGTGTATATCTGATACGAAAGTCATCTTTTCTCAGCTTCTAAAATGAGGGGGAAATGCAGCCATCTTCGCGTCTCATTTGGTCCATCAAGTTATACTTGTTTCCAGGTAAGCCAGCCTAAATCAAGTCACTAACAAACTAAACCTCCTCACATATTGAAGAACACTATGAGTTTTATATCACCGGATCGGTGACGGCTTGGCCATTCTCAGTTCGCCGCTGCCGCCGCTGGTTTGCGTCCATGAATCGACCACCTGGAGAGAGAAAAGGTCAGAAAGCGTACCTTCGAAATAGATTATTAGGGGATCAGGAGAGTCATACACATTGAAGTAAGCGTGGATCTGTCTATCCGCAAGCTCCTTACGAGCCTCCATCGCAATAACGTGGACCTCTGCCTGGCTCATGTCCAGAGCTCGCGTCAGCGGCGCCATGAGAAGACCGTCCAAGTTGGGCGAAAGGTTCTCGAGGTTCCACTCGCCCAGGTCCTTGTGCTTTTTATCCTTGGGCCACGTGTTTGTGGGCCACTTGAAACGCTGCACCTGGATGTCTTCGAATCCAACCTCGGCGAGCAGGGTCTCGAAGCGGCTAAACTCTTCAAAAGGCGATCCCATCTTTTCGAGAGCCTCAAAGCAATACCCAAAGGCCTTCATGAGCTTACTGTCCTTGGGAATCGTGTTGTCATCAGACAAGGGGAAGAAATCGATATCGTTCAGTTCGAGATATCCACCAGGGTTGAGGTTACTGCATGAACGCTCAGTCATTAGTAGCTAGACACCTCCCGATGGACATGCTTGAGGTGACTAACTCAAAACTGCTTTGGAGGAACTTCTTCCAGTCGCGAATGCTGCCCTTCATCATTCTGCTGTGAATGTAGTCAAAGGGCTCACTGAAAGTCCATGATTCCTCGATATCATCGATCTCGAACCGAACATTCGGAGGTACGCTAATGATGTCATCAGCGATTCTGCAAGAGAAGCTCGTCTTGGAAGGCATGTGTTATACAAGTTTGGCTGGGAAGCCGACAAGTCCACACCTGTGACCTAGAGAAGAACACACGCCATCAACACTCTGTACTCCGGGATCAAAGCATAGCAAGCTTTACGAACCTCAGCCTCGGGGTGGTCCTCTCCGAATTCGATTGCCCAGAGGCCGGTGCCTGTGCCGACGTCGAGCACGCGACCGACTTTCGAGTCCTCTCGGGTTGGCGGCGCAGTTCCGAGATAGTAGTCAAAAGTCAAAAGGTAGAGATTATGCACAAGGTCTAGCCCAGCCCGTCAGTCAGGGAAAATGCGATCAACCAAGGTAGGGTTGGGAGAATTAGCAACCTACCGAGTCTGTCCTTCTCTCTCTCATCGTTAGGTGCCCAGTACTCTGCAACGATTAGTCTTGTATAATCTCAAATGATTTCGTTTAATCATACTCCCTTCTTTGTACTTATGGTACGTTCTCCCGTTCTCTAGTCTAGATTCAAGAATCGAGGCCGCTACAGTCGAGGTGGACGACGCGATGTTACCCTAAAGTCACCTAGTCAGCTGGCTTCTGCGGGCGTCTCCTGGTGTATCTTCCGAGATACTTACACCATTCAATGAGGAATTATCGTCGGTGAACTACAGTGTGCATGCACTTTCAGTAATTGTCATCCCTCGACGGATTCTTGAGACATCTCACCTCATCAGCCGCGATGGCGCCAGCTGGTGGGGGCTGGGGAGTGGGGCTATTGTTGTCGTCGTTGCACATCGTGTCCTCCACTGTTGAGCACAAATGATATGAAATGTTCTATGCGGATGAGCCCAACCAGACTTGAGCGGAGTGAATGTAACAGTCGCTGAGCACCAGATTCGTCTGCTATGAACTATGTCTGTGCAATGTCGGGTATGGGAAGATTTCACAACGCGAAACCGATGGGAAATATTTCGGAGACGGGTCCCACGTCGATTTACCCCTCTTCTTGGCTGGACATCTGGAGACAACTGCGCAGATATGCATGTTGGCTTGTCCAGTCGGATCCAGTCGGATCCAACCAGCTATCTGCGACAAAACCCTGGTACTCGGGGGGCAGTTCCAGAAGTGGCAGCTAGCTCGCGGCACAGTAAACATCAATTGCGTCTATGGCGGTGTAAACGAACCACACCACATGCGTTCGAAACTCCGGTCGCTTTGTTTACGTGCTAGCGGTACCCAATGCCCAGAGCGAACCACAGAATGGGTGCTGCAGCGGTATCGATCCGTAACAGACGGGGTACATCGATATGGCTGGCAAGGCGCGATGTTCACCCCAACAGTTCCTGTGTCCAGTTTTCTTCACAGTCGTCTTCATTGATTCAATTTGGGTTGTATCCTGAAGTTTTCTGACGATTCCCTCTTGCGATCCCGCATACATACAGTAACGCCATTGCAACGTCATATCAAGCAAAATACAAAGGCAGTCAACTAATCCTCAGCATCCCGTGGATCGTGCTTTTTCCAAAATTCCTCATACTCGTCCCAAGATTGAGACGGGAAAGCCAGGGGTACTGTGATTGGAGCGAACGGAATACCCTTGTCTGCAAATTCCCGGAGGCGTGCCTGAGTATTTGGTCGGGTGTTGTTTACACTGTAAACCGATATTCTGTGACAAGAACTGGTCACATGTAAGCCCCAATTCCAAGCTGTGCGTACATCGGGCGGTTGAGTATTGAGCGAATTGTCCCAGCAGCGACAGACGATCTCAATCCAGCCTTCCACGTCGCAAGGAAGATCGATCTCCCAGGTTCGCCAGGTCCATTTTCGCTTCTTGGAGAGATTCTCGACCGGCACAGTATACCAATTGAACCCCCCGTCAGCTGAGAGCTCAACCCGCTCTGGCCAGCGACCACCACCTGAGTAGGCCCATCCCTTGCAGCGGATTTTGCCGTTATGTATGACGACCTGTTTGGTCCAAGGCGACATGATGGCAGAACTAACTGGCATTTCCTGAATCTGGATGCCGTCCGTCATCTTGAGATTATGCTTGCCGACTTGTTGAGGAAAGTAGAGGTACTCCTGGCTCTGAACAGGCGCACGTGTAGGGTTCTTGATAGCCTTAATGCGGTAAAGCCACTTGACGCTTCGTGCTCCAATGTAACCGAATACAACGATGCGAAGGGGATATCCATGAATGCGAGGAAGAACATCGCCATTCATCTCCCAGGCCAGCATGACCTCGTTTGCCCTCACTTTTGACCATGGAACGCTGACGAGATAGTTCATGGTTTTGTCATCTTTGAAGTAGGTGTCCGCGCCGTAGAATTCGAGATGTTTTGCCCCTTCGATGAGTCCACCGCAGGCTTTGATGACTTTTTTGAGGCTGATGCCAACGTACTTGGCAGTTCCGATCGCACCTTCAGCCCAGGGTGCTTGAGGCACCTCATCACCCTGGCCGGGGTACTTGAGAATCTGCTCGATACGTCGGGTTCCCGAGCATTGCATCGTCACTGTCTTCTCCATCCGCGGAAACTTGGTTTCGTCCATGAGGTCATCCAAAGTGAACGATCTCGGGTTCGCTACAAGTCCATCCAACAGAAAGCTGTAGTGCTCTTTGTCAATGATCGGAATCCCGCCGTGGTTTCGGACGAAGTGGAGGGGATTCGGGGTAATTTCTTTGTCGGTCACGAGGCGCTTGGGAGGCTCGCCGTTGTAAGGAAATTGGAGAAGATGCAGCATGTCGGCGTGCTTCTCCTTGAGCACAATATCCCACGAGTCGTCGGGGATGCGAGACAAAGCGCCTCCAACCGCCTTGTGCCACATCTTCCAATGAGTACCAGAAAGGACAGGATTGCTAGCTGGAATAGGCCCAAGCTGGAACTCTGGATTTGGGGGAAATGTCTGGGAGGTCAAGATCCTATGGGCCGCGGCCTTCTTCTCCGGATAACTTTCCCACTCGACGAAGCTGTTTTGAATCCGGAATTGTCAGCTGCTGTAGACATGCAGTCATAGTGTTTGTAATCGAAGGCAGGTTGTGCTGAAGTCGCTTGAAGGGACTCACCCGGTCCAACCTTGCCGCTCCTCGGTGAACAACTTGTTCGGGTCGCCGACTTTCTTTATGGCGGCATCATCTTTCGTTAGGTCACCAAAAATCTGAGGGGGGAGAGCCTTGGTTTGCGGTCCCGTCATGTCAAGGACGGGAAGCTCCGCCCCAGCCAGTCCCTGCTCAATCTTCCATTCATCGGGTCTGTTAGTGGTCTTCATGATGTCTGCCCTACTACGGACGCAGCAGTATCGAGCCTCGGAGGGGTGGTGTGCATCGGAGACCCTTCATTATTTGATGAAAGAAGTGGCGGGATGCTCAGGGTTTGTAAATCGAACGCTCTTTGCGTACTTTCTGTCACGTCCATCAGGCCGAGCTTCATGTTTTGAACCTCTCGAAAATCTGAGACCGAGGCGTTTGCTTTGCACTCCAACCGGTAGTCTAGGTTCTGAGCGCATCAGTAATTGTAGCTCCATCAGGCCAATGATAGCTGCACGAGCTTAGACAGAGTTCAGCACGTCGCATTGACCGAAAGCCTAAATCAGAATCAACACTGATGCACGGAAACAGGGATTCAATCCGACTGGACTAAACAACAAGGCAAGCTTTTGATTTAATACAAGGGCAGAAGGGCCATTCAACCCAGATCTGTAGGTTCTAGCTTTCGTTATGCCGCTGCCGTCCGAGAAGGCTCCGAGCATATGCCCGAGCCCTCAACAACCTCGACATTTCTTGGATCTCATTGCCAATCAGTGATCTTATCGAGAGTGACATTGCATTTCTCTATGAGGGCATGAGCACCGAACATGAGCACAGTATAAATCGTGCCGGAAAACAGAAATTGTGGAGATTAATGGGTATCTGACTTGCTATAGTGGGTTGAACCTGTCTGTGTTCCTCGTTCGATTTTCTCAGCCGGCGCGGTCTCAAGGGTTAGCTCGGATCCCTCTCGTGAGGCGCATCTGCTGTTCACGTCACCTACTCTCACTGTTATCCTCATACCTCACCTCGTGACCTTACTCGTTACTTTCCTCGGTGCCACCCATGTCTGTGTCTATTGGCTTTCGTCCATAAATCGACCATCTAGAAAAGGAATGTTAGCTAGGATGATGACGTCGGAATCTCCAAGTTGAAGGACGGCCTAGGGTCATGATAACCTACATAGAAAAGTACGCATGAATGTTTCGGTCGCAGAAGTCTCTGCGGTTCTCGGCCATTAATACCAAGACCTCGTTCTTGGTCCAACGAAGCGCCCTCGTGAGCGGCGCCATACAAATCGCCTCCCATCCCTGTGTGAGATTCTCGTTATTCCAAACCCCAAGCTCTTTGTGTCGGGGTTCCTTCGGCCAAGAGTTGGTGGGCCACTTGAAGTGTTGCATCGTCACACCAGTGAAACCCGTCTCCATGAGAACCGATTTCAATGCCCTGGGATCTTGGTACGGGCGTCCAAATAGCTCTGAAGCCTCTTGGAGCATCTCGACGGTTCGAGAGATGGAATGCTCCGGTTTCAAGGTGCCGTCATCAGAGAGTGGCTTGACATCAATCTCATTTAACTCCAGATATCCACCGGGATTGAGGTTGCTGTGCGTTTATGTTGATGAGTTACTGTATGATATCACAGACTCTATCAAATCAAGAGACTCACTCATAGCAGTTTCTTATGTATTCTCGCCAGTCCCTGATCGAGGAGTTCATCATTCGGCTATGTATGTAGTCGAAAGGTCGTGAGTAGGTCCACGGCTCTTCGAGGTCGTCGATAAGAAATTTCACATTTTTTGGCGTACTAAGCAAGTAGTAAGTATGCCGGTTGCCCTATCAAAGGGATTTGTGGTCAGACTGCGTACAAAGTTGGTTGTGCAGCTGAGAGATCGATGCCTCGAACCTGTGCTGTCAGTCAGTGTTTCGAATTCTATCTCACGTACATTCATGAAATCTCTGACCTCAGATTGAGGATGTTCATCACCATAGTCAATAGCCCATATCCCACTCCCTGTGCCTACATCCAAAACTCTGCCGACGTTACTCCCTGGATCACTTGGTGGGGCGGTACCAAGTCTATCGCCAAACGTAAGTCGAAACAAAGTGTGCTGCAAGTCTGCTCTTATAATTAGAATGATCAATAGGTCTGCTGAGTGAGAACTGACCCAATCTTTCCGTCTCTCTTTCATCATTGGGCAAATTGTATTCTACCGTGGTACGTCAGCATATCCATGTCTCGAGGAGTCGTCGTGTAGGGTACATGAAGTTTAAGTAAGTCGTAATTGTGAGGGTTGAAAGACTCACTGCCATCTTTGTACTTATGATAGGTTCTTCCATTTTCGATACGAAATCCGAAAATTGAGCTTGTGGCACTCATACTCGACGAAGCTACACTTCCCTGGTCGAAGGTCAGCCTCGTGCTCTTCACGGCCAGACAACTCCTAGCTTTTATTGTGTCCACTAAATTATCAGGCCTTACCGATTCTTCTCTTTCATCCTCGTTCTATTGTCATTAGAATATCCTCTTGTTTACCTGGGGCCAGCGATGATGCAGTATGCGTACCTGATTGTCAGCCTCGATAATGACCTCGCTATCAGGCACATTATTGGGCGGTATGGGCTCTAGTGCTGCGTCTACGTCGATGGCAGAATCGACACCCATCGTGCGACAGGACGGTGGACGGGAGTACATATCGTAGTGACTTGTGCGAGCAATAACTTTTGTCGCGGGTTTCCAACGGGCGGCTGCGGATGACTTTTCCGGAGAATGAACTCTGTTGGATGACAGGATGCCACTGATGTTCAAGTGCACGTGAGTGTCGCTACCAATGCTGTGGGCCATTGAGCCCCCCTGCTCTGCGGCCGTGGATTCATTTTAACGGGCGTTGCTTCTGCATGAGGATAATCCCCCTTGAGGAAGAACGAATAAGAGTTCAACAAACAGCAGGGGAAGTATCGCCCATGCAGCAACAAATGCTAGCAACCAATTGTTGTTGGAGATTTATGGACCCTTGCGAAGCGACCTCGCGTCCAGCTCGCATCCAACACCATGAACAGAACCAACACGATCACCAAGATACTGCCATCATCATGCCGTCGTTATGAGCTTTTATTCTGCCTCTGCGCGGATGAATCGAGTATAGCTTCGGTATTTCTCTGCAAGAGGGGTTTTCCGATTACCCAACTTTTGAAAGCCCCAAATGCTTAAGGGGACTCAACAAACATCCATCCATTGTGCCGTTCAGTGAGTATGGCTTCTCATCGGCAACTTTCATCGAGCGGGGTTGCATCTCTGGTGAAGATGTCCACCCATCATACGAGACATCAGGTAAATTGACCCAAATTGCAGTTGACACAGATATCGAGACTTGCCACGGAGTTTAAGGACTTGTTTGACTCTGATCAAGATTACGAGACTCTCGATGATAGAGGCCAAAAACCTCAGTATCGCTGTCTTCGTTTCCGAAATGGCTTGTTCCAGCTACTCGTCTCAAACAGCAGTGACAACTTCACCTATATTAACGATATGAGCAACGATAGACTGGAGATTTCCACTGTCTATATCCCTCTGCATGACCGCCATTCGAGTTGAGGTCTGCAAGCTTACAGCGACCAGATCCCCCCTCTTATTGATCTTGAAATGTCCAGGCCATTTGCCCCCCGCAGGTGCTAATTGTACAAAAGACAAGGCGCCATCTGCCATTGGCTTGAAAATGGCGAGAGGGTCCGAAGGCTCCTGCATCTTATTGTTCGAGTTGAAATTGGGTATCTTGAAAGACGAATAATCGCGATCGGAGGCAATGATAAATCTGTTATCAAGCCATAAACTCCCTTGTTAGTTGGATGGGTTCATGTCATGTTATGACTTAGAAACCGGATTTGATTACAAAAAACTCGATCTCCGCCACGATTCCCTTGGAGGCTGCTGGCGGGGAGCTGTACGAGCTGATGATGACAGTCTGCTCAAAAGCAATGACGCCTGTACAAAGTGGATATGTGAAATGGAATGATGTGATGGTGCTGTCGAGCTCTGCTAGAACATTTAGATGCAGAGAGTCTCCTCGGGTAAAATTCGCATTCGGTGCCCAGAACACGCCCTGACGTGGACCTGAACCCCAAGGACACGGTATATTGTCTACTAATCTCGGTCAAGAGATCTATGACTTTGTCGAAAGAGCAAAATTGAAGAAGGTCAGAACCAAGATCAAACACAGCGATTCACTCCCTAGTCGGGTCTAGAATTGCATCATGAGGGTGCGAGACGCTCTGCTCCGGCTTTGGTCTTTTAGGCGATGAGTACACAAACGTCTGGAGCTAGCTGATTTAGCCGTTGAAGGGTGCGTTCCATGTCGCAACAGAGCTTCAAGCCTGTAAAGCGTACGGCAGCATTAGTGCCTCAAGTAAGAAAGTCAAGTACTTCATCAGTGGCCTACAAGTGAGCAGCGACTATTTCTCTATTCTCACAGCTGTTATAGAACGTGCTGCTGACGGGGCCGATAGTTGTGTTTCGGCTCACGATGGGCATTAATTCTCCGTCTTGCTCCACGTTGAAAGTATTAACCACGCCAGTTCCGTTTAGATAATAAAGAACATTATGAGGCCTGCTAAGGTCTACTCATACTGATTGTAGGCCGCGACGCAAGAGTTTGAAACGTAGATTTGCTCCAATTTGCAGCGACCGTCCTCGTGAGATAGCTTCAAAGAAATCAGGCCGCCATCAGTGGCTCCTGAGAAAAGGTCGACGCTGCTAGCGCAGGCTGCGGTGACGATAGAAAAGATTAGATATCTCGCCATCATGCTCTCGAAGGTAGAGTCTTTCTTTTTGGTTTAGTTCTTGAGCATCTCATTATGTCTTATGTGGTCTCAGAGAACTTGAGCGGTGCTTTTATAGCGTCGATCCTCCGAGTTTGCCGTCCTCCTGTTCAGATCCAACTTCCGTTACGGCGTGCCAGCACAGGCGCGGTCGACTCAGCAGGATAACCGAAGTCTCGATAGGCCAGCTTGTCTACTGATGTGAGAGGAATGATCCTCTGGCAAAGTTGAACCTTCAATAGGTACTTGGCAATGGGTTCGGAATGCCTGTCTTGCGTGCATTTCCTGCACTGTTTGATGCTAATACTCTGAGTTGAATCAGTCATTCAGGAGAAATTGTAGCTCACTTACTCCAGCTTACCTTTCCCAATACAATAGTACAGGGACTGGGGAAAAGTTTCTCTGAGGATTATTCAGGCTATCAAAGTGTGCTATGATTACCATCCACGTCCCGGCGCAGTGGCGTTTGATGATTACTAGTGAGCTAAATTCACCTGCCCAAGCGTATAATTGGTCTCATCAGCCCATTCATCTTATCTCCTGCCGAGCGGTCTCATTGAGGCGTCCTAACCCCGGCACGTCAGCAGGTTGCATGTGAGATAGTTCCACTTAAACATTACCCCCGATCATTCTTAGCTTCCCTGATCCGGTTCAGCCACCACAAACGTCGTAGAACCGAACAATGGCCGGACAACCCTGAACTTCTTCATTCCACTCAATTGTTCAACGAATAGGTTTCGGGTGCTTCTGGAGTATCCAGTCCCAATTTCATGATGTCTTTAGACGAATGAGAGATCCCCTTCGGCGACCGATAACGTACAAGGTAGTTGCTGATTACGACCTGGGTCTAAGCTTCATCCTAAGTAAGTCGCCCCACCCCCTTTTAGCCCCCCCCTATATTTAGCCCCCCCTCAATTTCTTCCTAACTACCTTATTATAATCTAACCTATAATATATAAACTACTATAATAATTATAAAAATCGTCTAAATATAATTCTTTTTTTTATAATTACTTATTAATATATTATAGTTTTATATACTAAAAATAAGATTATTTAGGCTCTTAATACTATTAAAAACGGTCTCTTATTTTATAAAGCCTCGATTAATTATAGGATTTTAAAATTAATATTTTATAATTATATAAAGGGTTATTAAAATTGAGCGAGGGCTTTTATTAAGCTTTAAAAACTTCTTTTTTAATAAGAAAATAAGCTAGCTAAATAGGTTCGTATTTAGTATAATCTAAATATTATATTAATATATAAATAAATTAAGGAATTTATTAAATAAGTTCTATATACTTAGGGGGATACTAATCCTATTAATAAGAGATAGATAGATACTTTTTTTAAAAAAAACTTATTAATTAAAGTTTAGAAAAGTCGTACTATTAATTCTAAACGTATTAATAAAATAATTACTAAAATTATTAAGCCTTAGTTTCGATTATTTAATATATTAAAAATTAAGGATATTAAATAGGCTAATAAGTATAATATAGATAAAACTAATATCCTCGAGAATAAGGGATTTAATAGCTTAGTTTTAAGTATAATAAAAACTAGAGTGATATAAAAAAAAGAGCTTAGATTACGTACCTAGGTCTTTATTATTAAGTATATCTTAGTTAATAATAGAGCTATTAAATTATTAATTATATATAAAAAGAAAATAATATAATAATAATAGTTCCCTTTTAAATTTTATTTATATTATAATTAAGAGTTTATAATAATAAATAATAGCTAAATTATTAATAAGATTGCCCTTAACTAGTTAAAAAAGGTTTTCTTACCTTAGACTAATACTTTTATAACGAGGGGGGTTAACTTATAAAAAGAACTTTAACTATTAGTTCTAAATAGATATAGGAGTTATACAATAACTAAATTTATATAAAAGTACTATATTAATAATATTTACTTATTATTCTTATTACTATATACTTCTTATATTCTCTAGTTACTAAATATAATATTATTTAGTCCTATTAAGTTTATTTATAAAAAGGAGCTTAGTAAATACGAAATAGTAAATAATTTTATTATTATTAAAAAGCGCTTCTTTTTAACTTATTACGATATTACTCGTTTAGTTAATTTAACGAGGAATAATATACGTAATAATTAAAAAATAACTAGGCTATAACTACTTAATATAAATAAATTATTAACTAATTTAATAATATTACCTAGCTTAGTTATGCTATTAAACTAGACTATAATTACTAACTAATTAACTATTAATATTAAAAAAGACGTTAACTAGGCCTCTATGATATTAGTTATTAACTAGTTAACTCTTAGGAAGGCTAGAGAGCTCTATAAGTACTTAAAGCTATTTATAGAGCTTAGTTTAAATAAGAATACTTAATAACTACTATTTAAAAAAATAAAAAAAGCTTTTAATAAGTAAACTTATTAATTAGCTATAACTTAGTACTAAGTTCGAATTCTAAAAATAAAAGTTTAGTATATAATACTTAAAAAAAAAAAGAGTATTTTAATAAACTTAAATACTAAGTTCGCTAATATTAAAAATATTTAAAAAGCTTAGGAGTATTATAAAAGGAAACTTAAAATAAGTCGGAACGCTACTATATTAGCCTAATTAACTAAAAACTTAACGTAAAAAGGGAAAAAATAAAATAATAAGTAAAAGTTAGCGAGCTAGCCCTTTAGGCCTAGCGGTCTAGCTCGTTACGTAACTACTAAGAGCTTAGCCTCGTAGCCTAAGGCTAAGCTATAGGGCCCACAGGGCTCTAATACTTACTACCATAATATTACCCCCCCTCCTATACTAGAGGGCGCTATCCGTAATACTAAAAAATAAATTTCTAAATTACTTTTTAATTTAATAAATTTATAACTATAATTATTATTATTATATTATTATTATCTCGTAATAATAGTAAGTTACTAACTATAGTAGTTTCTATTTATAAGTCTAAGTTCCGTAATAGGCCCTTAGTAATTAAATATTAGTAATAAAACGCTTAGAATACTACTAATACGTACTAAAAGCTCTTTATATTATACTAAGTTAGGTCTATATTATACCCTTTCTAATTTACTTAATACTATAGCTTTTCCCTATATAAGTATAACTTAATAACTTTAAAAACCTTATACTCTAGCTTACTATTATTATTAATAATTAGTAGTAGTAGGTCTTAGTTCTACCTAAGTAATAAGTTATTAATAGCCTTTTTTAGCTTATTTAAGTAAAAAACCGAGTATACCTAGTTACTTATTAATAATTTTATAATCTATATACCCCCCTAGCTAGCGTTAATAATAAGCTATAGTCTAGCTTATAGCTACTATAACTTATTTATATTAATAAACTTTTAATACGAGGTATTAATAAAGACCTAATCTCTTAGCTTTAGGTCGTCCGGGTATTAGTAGTGGTTAATATACCTCTTATATCGTACTTAAATAACTTTTATATTACCTCTGGTAATCTCCTAAGCCTCGTATATCCTTTAAGCTATATACTACGTATTAATATAGTTTAACTTCTCCTTTATAAAACCGAATTAATAAGTTTACTTAAACTAATTAAAAAAAAGCCGTAGTTAATAGCCGAATTCTATTTTATATAATAATAGCCCCGTAGTCTTACTAAGCTAGGTAGTATAAGTAAAATTAACTATAAGTAGTATATTACTTTAATTATCCTAGTACTAATTAACTAGTAATCTTAATTATTATAAAATATACTAATTTAGTACCTCTATTTAGCTATCTATTTATAAATAGTTTACTATTAATAATTATAACTTAACTCCGTAAATTTTATAAAGCTCCCCCTAAAAATTAAAAATAAATTAGAGGCCTCGGTCTAATATAATAATCTTTAATAAGCTAAAAATAAGTAATACCTACTTATAAAATATTCGGCTTATATTTTTTATTATAATAGTTTTATAATAAAGAATAAATATTACCCTCTTACCTAAGTAGTTTATTACTATTTAAATATTATTAAATCTTTTTTAATTAGTAAGGATAGTTATAAAATCTATAAAAATATATTATTATAAGTAGTTAGGTATTAAGAGCAGTCTTAGCTCCCCTAGGGGCTTATTATACAGTTTTTATAATTAATAATAAGTATAATAGTTCTATACGTATTAATAAGTATTTATTATTAAGCCCGGCTAATAATATTACTATTTAATTATTTTTATAACCTTATTACGCCCTAAGTAAGCGAGGAGCTTTTATTTATAAACTTTATAAATAATTATAATATAAAAGTTCTCCTCCTTAAGTACTACGAGCTTCTTATCTATTACTAATAATCCGTTATTTTAAATAGACTAGCGCTCGTACCCTTTAGTAATTAGTATTCGTATTAATATAAGGGACGTTATAATAAGGTCCCTATTAAGCTTTAGAATCCTCTCTATTAATAAGTACCCTTAGAGTTCGTCCTCTAGTATAAATAAGCTAACTACGAGCTATAGTTAATTAATAATAGCGCTTAATAGCGCTTATAACTCTACTATAATATTAAAAAATAGTAATCTTAATAGTAAGAAGACCTAGGTCTTATTAGCCTCCTTTAGTACTTACTAAGTACGAATATCCTCTATTTTTTATAATAGGGCGTTAATTAGTACGTTCTTTTTCCCTAAGTAATAATAAATTTAAAAATTAAAGTTTATTAATATATTAGCTTAGTAAGCTTATTATAAGTTAAATAAGCGCTTAATTATAAAAAATAGTAATAGTTAATAATCTATAATAATATCGAACTTATATTTATAACTTACGAGCTCTACGCACTATTCCTTAAAATATAATACTATTATTAATATTTCTTTATTATAAATAGTATAGTTAAGCTTTATATTATTTATAATTTTTAAATAAAAGGCTACTAAGTACTATAGCCTATTATCCTCTTATTACTATAATAATACTCTAATATATACTAAATTAAAAATATTAATTTTTAACTACGTTAATAACTTTAGCCTAAAATAGTAAAAAATAAGTATTAATATTAATACTAGCTTTATAACTTTAAAAACCGTTTTATAATCGGTATTAAAATTAAAAAAAACTCCTTTACTTATTAATCTTATAAGGGGCCTAGTTAAGTAATTATAATCCCTTATAAACTTTTTATAAAAATTATAAAACCTAAAAAAAAACTAAATATTTTTAAATAATATAGGTAGCTTTTAATTTTTAATTATAAAGACCTTCTCTTTATTAAACTATATACCCTCTATAAAAACTATAAAGCCTAAGTACTTTATAAAAATAACGCTAAACTTATACTTCTTAATATTTACTTATAAGCCTACTTTTTATAAATAGTCTAGTATTTTAGTAACGTACTCTTAGTATTAAAAGGGGTTATTAAAAAAGATTAAGATATTATTTATATACGCTATATAAAAGTTATTTAAATATTCTATTAATATTTCGTTTATATATTATTAATACGTAGCTAGCCCGTTATAAAGCCTAAAGAGTATTACTTTATATTTATATACCCCATAATAAGTTCTAAATATCGTTAAGTCCTTAAAAACTAAGTTAAAGTAAATATAATAAAAAGCCTACTTAATATCTAGTTTAATAAATACCTTTACCCTTCTTAACTGCGCAAAGGTCTTATTAATAAATAATAATAAGTAATAGTCTTTTTTTATAACTTTATTAAGCTTATAAAAATTAATATAAAAGCGTAAGCTATTATCGTACTTTTTTATAAATAGCGTTAGTAATATAAAAAGAGCATTACTTAGTTTAATAAATCCCTTTTATAAGTACTTTAATAAGTAAGCTCTTATAGCCTCTAGCTTTAGTATTAACTATTTATATAAAAGGTAATAAGTTAACTTCTCTCTACTACTATCTAAGAGCTCGATTTTATAATTATATAGCTTATAAAGTACTAATATATTACTAACTACTTTACTAAAGACGTTAGTCTAGGGCTATAAGTATTTTAATAAGTTTATTACTATAAAGTCGTAAGTAACCTAGTTATCGTTATATAAAGGGTCTACCTCTTCTTTCCTATTTTTTATAATACGGTCTAACTTATAAAATAATATAAAGCTTATTTTAATATCGTTCTACTATAAGTTCTTTTTAAATACGGGAGTATTAATAAAAGTAATATCTATTTATATTATTATTAAGTATAGTTAACGCTATCTAACCCTCTCTATGGGGATAATAGTAGTATTATTAAGGGTACGTTCTATTTTCCTTATATTCTTAGCCTTATCTAACTACTATATCTAACGGGCTATTATTTTTAGTAAGTATAATAATATCCTAGTTAGTATACCCTTTACCCGCTACTACTAGAGCTTTTAATTATAATAAGTTATATCTATTTTAAATAGGTCCTATTACTAGTTAGTATTAATTTAATATTATATATTAATAACTTTTAGGGTATATAAGTCCTTAATATCCTTAATAATAATAAAAAGCGTCTTTTATAATAATAGGTCCTTAGGCTATATTAGCTATTAATAATAAATATTAAAGTTTACCCCGTAATATTTAAACTACTTCTACCCTAAGATTAAGTCGTAGTAGCCTATATTAAGCTAAAAAAAAAGTATTTTTAAAAAGACCTATTAATTAATATATAAGTTAGCGGTCTATACTACGCTAATATTATCTAATCGCTCCCTATTAAACTTAATAATAAGGATTAAATATAGTAATTTATAAAATAAGGCTGCGCAAAACTATTATAATAAAAAGGTTATATAATTATTTATAAATCCGTACTTATTAACTCCTATATTAAATAAAGTTTTTAAGCAAATTTTATATTTATTAAATACTAATATAAGCTCTATTTTAAGGGGCTAGCCCCTTACGAAATCCTATAAGTTTACTAAATTAATTACTAATTTTCTATTCTTTTTATATATATTCCCTAGCTAGGAGTTTACTTTTACTAAGGGGTTTAGTTTTCTAAACCTAACTCTATTTTAATAAGGCCCGTAGTAATATTAATAGCGGCTATAGTAGTCTTTAGCTTTTTAAAATAAGTTTTAAAAATATATTTAGTATTATTATAAATAAAGTAAGTACTACTATCCTTAAGCTTCTAGTATAAAGCTTTAGGGATTGTCTCGTAAGTAAAAGTATAACCTCGGTCCTATTTAGTACTACTAGTACCTCTATTATTTTTATTATTTTTATTATTTTTACTTAAGGTCTAATAAATATAACTAAAAGCCTTAACTATATAATCCTTTATAAAAAGAAGTTATATTATATTAACTAACTACGTAACGTACTTAATATACTTCTAAAAAGTAGCTATATTATTTAAGTATTTTAATATAACCTAGTTATAAAAATATATAAGTAGCTTATTATAAAAATAGCGCTTTTATTAAAACTCTAAAAACTTATTAATATATATAAGCTTAGTAAATATAAAGCGCTTTTAATAAACGTTCTTAAATATAATTATAAGTATATCTAGTTTTTAATTAGTATTATTTATAATAATCGGGCTAATATAAGCTAACTTAAGCTCGTAAAGTAACTACTCGGCTATAATAATCTCGTTAGAAGTTAGTATTAAATATATAAACTCTATAATACTACCTCTAATCTTATTAATAATATACTCTAAGTAGTACTTATTAATATTATAATTAGTATTCTCTAAGCGCTTCGTAATATACTAAAGCTAGTAATTAAACTTAAAGCTAGTATTATTACTAATAAAAATAAGTATATTAGGTATTTTTTAAAAACTATAGGGGGTAAAATAAAACGAGGCTAGAATAGTTTTATAGCTACCCTACGTCTCTAAGTATACTAGCTATTACTTTAAAGTACTAAGGGTAGCGGTATTTTAAATAGAGCTAACCTAAGAGCCGTTCTCTAATTACTTTAGTCTCTTAACTATAGCTATATTACTAATATAGGCTTAGGTAAAAGCTTCTTTTATAATATAGAGCTCTATAATAATAGTGCGCATAAGGTTAAGGTTTTTATAGGTTATTATATATAAACGCTTAATATTATTACTTAGCTAGCTAATAATAAAAGCCAGGACTTACTCTAATTAGTACTAAATAATACGTATCTTTAGCTACTATTTAATCTATTTAAGTAGGGTCTTTTTATTATTTTTAAAATATAACTCCTAAATAAGGTTAATATTAATATATTACTTAGTATTCTTCTTAAAAAAGATATTATTATAGATATAAATAAGTAAAGTAAGCTAGTTAGTTACGTTATTAAAGTATACTAAGTAATTAGTTTAAGTAATAAAAAGTAAAAAGCGTTCTATTAGCTAGTTAAATAGCGTAACCTCGGGGTTAATTATTAAGAGCTTAGTACCTTTATTAGGGCCTATAATACTTTATTAAGACTTATAAAAATAGTAATTTTACTAAAAGCTATTAATATAAAAAGAGACCTAGCCTCTTTAGCTATATCCTCTAACTATTATATTTAATAAAAGGAGTATATATTTAAAGGGTATTAATTACGCTACTTATATATAATTAATTTAGTTAGCTATTACTTAGCTCTCTTATACGCTTTTTTAATAAGGGTAATTAGTAATTAATTAATTAAAATATTATTATTCCGTTTTTAAAAAATAGTTAATTAAGTAATATTAAGTAGTATTATAAAAAAAAACTTAAGGTAAGTTAGAACGCTATTATATTAGCCTAATTAACTAAAGACTTAACGTAAAGAGGGAAAAAACAGAATAGTAAGTAGAAGCTAGCGAGCTAGCCCTTTGGGCCTAGCAGTCTAGCTCGTTACGTAACCACTAGGAGCTCAGCCTCGCAGCCTGAGGCTAAGCCACGGGGCCCACAGGGCCCTAATGCCCACTGCCGTAACAGGAGGACGTTAGCAACTATTTCGTTAGTCCTAGTTAACTCATAAGGGTCAAATTACCTAGGAATAATTTTAATTATATTATTATAATAGTAAAAAATAGTTAAATAATTAAGTGTAGTTAGTGGTAATGTTTTAAGACTATGATATTGAGGGGGGGCTAAATATAAGGGGGGGCCAAAAGGGGGTGGGGCGACTTATGTCGTTGAGAACCTGGCTCTGAGCTGGTGCGGGTGAGGGGTTTCATGCAACCTGCTGACACTCTTGAACTCTGACAACATTGCATTTCGGGCGAGAGACACTGCATTGGATAGACCCCCGAAAAGGCATAATTCCGAACTCTCAGTCCGGTCCCCTTCTCTTCAGTTCTAGGTTTGGTCAAATTAACTGTACTTATTCACAACACGGTCATCTCATGATTGTATTTATAGTTGAAAATTGAAGCAGATACGTGCGACTTCCATACTGTTACATCGATTCGACGCTGGCTGTGCAATCCAGGAAACAACGTCTATCGGACACGCCTATCTGACCAACTGACATCTACGGGAGGAGCCGCACGATGGGACTTTGCGCTAGAACATAATCGGCATCCGTCCCCTGTCCTCGTCCTGTGTTTCACGGATAGCTATCTGAACATTTTCTTTGTGCGGTGTCGTCCTTTGCAACGTTATGCATTAAGTCGCTTTGAGATGAGCTCCTGGATCGAGCTTCTTGGCAGGCCGCGTGGATGCAACTTCGGACTTGACCCATTCGTACAAGAATTTGGCGGTGACATTTGGCAAGCAACTTACGGATGCCTGTCCGGACGTAGCATGTTGATCCTGATGCTGGATCGCCCATAGAAATAGGCAGTTGAAGAGCATCTTCTTAGTGTCAACTCAAAAGCCCGTGGGTTGCGCGGGGTCCGCTTGACTGCATTGATCCCACATGACGACAGTCTTTCTTGTCGCTTGCATATATGAGATGGGTCCCGACCTGAGCTATCAGCATACAACTATACCCAGCTTCTTTCCTAAAGCAGGAGCTCGATTTTGAATGCTACGATACCTTGTATGCCGGTGACCAAGTATCATCGACATCCATCAGGCCCCCGAAGTCACAGGCTTGGTGTAGTGACTTCGCCTGGGAATAGATAAATGCAGCAACAAGCCTTCAGAGTGAATCGATTGTTCCTCACAATCATTTCATCCATTGTTCAGATTAAGAATTCTTATCCAGAAATTGTTACCATGGCAATCGGGTACATCCTCGGCCTTCTTGCCCAGACTCGGCTGGGTTTTGCGTCTGAAACCTCCATAACTGCGGGATGCAGTCAAGCAGTGAGATATCCTCAATTTTATGAGCCCTCTAAAGAGTTCCCTGTACTGATCGACCAGCTAGTGCTCTCAACTGATGGAGGAGTTCGGCTCTGCCGTACATTTAGGTAGCAACGATCCTTCCTTTGCGATATGGGACATGAAGCAGCAGGAGGTTCTCCCCGCCTGCCGCGTAGAGCCGGCTACCGCGTCTCAGGTCTCGAGAGTCGTTGAGATCACTGTCAACAACTGGTGCCGATTCGCGATCAAAGGCGGGGGACACATGACAAATCTGGATGCTTCCAACTCAGTCGGCGGTATCACGATCGACTTGCACCTCATGGACCACATTGAGATTTCAGAAGACCGCACCAAAGCTAATCTCGGACCTGGTCATGTTCTTCGCAACGCTTATTTGGCACTGGAGAAGCATAATCTCACGATGGTTGGCGGGAGAACTGCGGATGTTGGACTTCCCGGATTCACGATCGGCGGCGGACTCTCCGATCTTGGACCGCAATACGGCTTGGCTGTGGATAATGTGTGGGAGTATCAAGTAAGCACCTCGACCTCATAGGCAACACACGTTGCGTTACCTTACAGAAAGCTCCTAGCTGACTCACTATACAACAGCTTGTGCTGCCAAATGCCACCATTGTCAATGTCTCGGAGACTGCCCACCCAGACCTGTACTTTGCTTTGCGAGGGGGTGGTAATAACTTCGGCATCATCACCAACTTTCGTTCGCGGCTTGTGCCGCAAGGACAGAAATGGGGTGGTGCAAGGACCTATCATACTAACTTCACCGACCAGCTCGTTGATCAGTCTTATCAACTTGCGACCAACTTAGCTGCCGACACATACATGTCCTTTTGGACTCGCAACTCTTACGATGTTGCCAACGGCCGATTCAGCATGAGCGTCTCGCAAGCGTACTATGAACCTATCGTCGAACCACCTGTCTTCACCGAGTTAAACAAAATCCCTTATGAGACGAGCAATCTTCGAGTCGATTGGATGAGCAACCACAGTCTTGACAGTGTCTCTCCGCATGGACTACGGTAAGTCGACCTCCGAACCCTCAGCACATTTGCTGGCCCATTGAGACAGGTTCTGACTACCCGGATGCCAGTCGTGTCTATGCTTCTTTCACTTTCCGCCCTTCCCGCGTTCTGCACAAGCAGTTGATCAACATTTACTCAGAAGAGATTGAGGGCGTCAAGACCACTCCGGGTCTCTCGTCCTCGCTTGTTGTTCAGGCCTTGCACAAGAATGCTATCGATGCCATGAAGGTCAGAGGAGGAAACTCTCTCGGAGTCGAGTCCGATGGCCCGCTGATGAGTATGCTTTCCGCCATTTATCTTACGTACTATCGAAGTAGAGCACATGCTGACTATCCTTACCACCGAAAAGTTGCGCTTCTCACTCTTGGATGGTCCAAGTCGGAGGATGATGCGGCCATGTACGCCTATGCCGACCGAATCATCAACCGAGGCAAGGCAGAAGCCGAATCGATGGACTTGCTGCATCCTTGGCTGTATATCAACTATGCGAATCACAATCAAGACCCATTTTCAGGATACGGAGAGAAGAATAAGAACAGGCTCCAAGAGATCCAGAGATTAATTGACCCGCGGGGAATCTTCACTTCCCAAGGCCTGGTTAGAGGATCGTTCAAACTGAACTGAGTCTTGTTCAAGACCTATCCACTTCGTAGGCTACCTAGATAGAATGACGGGTCAACAAATTCAGCCTTCAGAAACGCGTGCTCTATGTACATAGACGGATCTTGAGCCCAATTATAATGAAAGACGATATGTCTCGGTTGTACTCAGCTAAATCCCGCTAGTCATATCTCAAATTACGACTCAAAGATGCTTGTATCTTGGACAGACTGCCATTTCACGTATACCAATCCACGAATGGACAGAAACAGTAGCTCATGCCCCGCGTTTGGAAGAGCAAGTTGTCATAGATTGAAGCACGACGTCGATCCCACAATCAGATCGCCTTATGATCCGTAATCCCACGCGGCTACCCGGATGTCATCATTCGGATTCAGTCTTGTCATGCCATCGGGGCCGGGCCGGTAGATTCAGTTGGTCGGAACCCGCCGGGCCGGTTGACCCACATCAAATGGGGCCGGGCCGGCCGGGGAGCGAGGAAATTCCCGCTCTATCCCGCGCGCATGATGGGATAGGATGGTAGCCTGGAGTACCCATGACTAATAGAATGGAACCGAGGATAATTCTCGATTGATCGAGCCCATCTGCACTCGTATAGTGTCGAGTTAGGGGAAGGTGTTTCGACTGCGGGGTTGTATATAAACTGCCCTCCGTAGTTCCGAGGCATTCACTAGCGCCAATATCTCCTGCATGAGCCTCGGTGGATTTGATGCACGACCGGCAGCCGGATCGCCGTCGATTCGCGTCCCCGCAATGCTCCGAAGCTCGGCTTTCACCGCTACGAGAATGGGGTGATTCAAGGAAACTAAGAAACATGGCCAAAGACGGCGGGATATATAAAAATAAGTCCCGTGTTGTAGAGTCTTAAAACCAGCTACTCCACTTTTCTTCCTCCCTCTCAATAGATCGCACAAAGCCAGAAATAAGTGCACATCACATCACTAGGGCACAAAATGGCAGACGTCTTCGCAAAGCTCCAGGACAAGAGCCTGCTGATTTCTTCTGGTCTCGTCGCCGGCGAGTGGAAGAATGGTCAGGATGGCAAAACATTCCCCGTCTACGAACCGTCAAGCGCGACGGTCCTCCAAGAATGCGCCAACTTGAGCCGGCAAGACTTCATCGATGCCATCGAGAGCGCCAAGAAGGGGTCAGCCAAGTTCCATGAGTCGACAACAGCAAAGGAGCGAGGCGCCCTGCTTAGAAAGTGGTTCGACTTGGTCATTGCCAACGCTGACGATCGTGAGTGGATTCGCAACATTAGATGACTACCTGCTAAGGAATTGACAAACTAATGCCCTCTCAGTGGCCCTGATCCTATCTTTGGAGAATGGCAAGACCTTTGCCGAAGCCAGAGGCGAGGTCGTTTACGCCGCTTCTTTCATCTCTTGGTTCGCTGAGGAAGCGACACGGTCATACGGCGATACTATCCCCTCATCCTACGCCAACACCACCGTCTTGACCTTCAAGGAGCCTGTGGGTGTCTGCGGAATCATCACCCCTTGGAACTTCCCAGCAGCTATGATCACCCGCAAGATTGCCCCAGCCTTCGCCGCGGGATGCTCAGTAATCATCAAGCCACCAAGCGAAACACCTTTTAGCGCTCTGGCTCTGGCTAAGTTGGCACTCGCTGCCGGGATTCCGTCAGACATCATCCATGTGGTGCCGACAAAGGACAGAGAGGCGTCGATGGAGCTCGCCAACAATCCCATTGTGAAGAAGCTTAGTTTCACTGGGTCAACTGGGGTCGGCAAGATGCTCACTAAGGCTGCGGCGGGTACGATGAAGCGCGTGAGCATGGAGTTGGGCGGAAATGCCCCGTTCATCGTCTTTGATGATGCGGATATCGATCAAGCTGTCGAGGGTGCTTTGATTTGCAAGTTCAGATGTTCCGGACAGACATGCGTGGTAAGTCTCTCCAAAGGTAATGATATCCTAGAAGTCGGATTAACAGATATCCTCAGTGCGCAAACAGATTGCTCGTCCACGAGGCGGTCAAGGACCAATTCATCGAGAAGCTCGTAGCCCGCGTAAAGCAGTACAAGCTCGGTCGAGGAATCGACGAGGGCGTCACACAGGGCCCTCTCGTTAACGCCGCCGCCGTCCAAAAGGTCGACGCCCACGTACAAGACGCGCTGAAGAAGGGTGCCGTCCTTCACACGGGCGGTAAGGCACCAGAGGGGCTTAAGGGGTACTTCTACGAGCCTACAGTGATCAGCGGAGTCACAACCGACATGGAGGTCGCACATGACGAGACCTTTGGCCCGCTGGCGGCTATCTTCTCCTTCAAGACGGAGGCAGAGGCCGTGGAGCTGGCGAATGCTACAGAGTACGGCCTTGCGGGCTACTTCTTCAGCAAAGACATCTCCCGAGTCATGCGTGTAGCGAGACGATTGGAGTGCGGCATGCTGGGCGTTAACACCGGTCTCATCAGCGCGGCGGAGGCACCGTTTGGTGGTGTGAAGGAGAGTGGACTTGGTCGGGAGGGCAGCAAGTATGGACTGGCAGAGTACCAGAACATCAAGTCTGTTACGATTGGTAACCTTGGCTTCAACTGAAGAGTCATGGCATGTTGGCTTCTGATAGTGGGCAAATCTGGGGTTTGGGGCTGGGCGTTTACTGTGATGACATAGTCTGCGGGATGGTGTATTGGCACAAAACAAAAATTTCGAGGTTTTGATTCAAGTGTTTATCCCATCTTCACGCCGTTTTGATACCGCATGATGACGTCCGTGAACACATAGTTCCACCCCGCGCTGATGTCCCAATGCACAGACGAAGCTAGAATCAGCCTACCCCGTGCTCAACTGTTGCCACGCATGTTTTCTGATTTGACTTGGTTGAAAAGTTCTAATTAGACTCTTTGCGAGTAATTAAAAGAGATGGGGTAAAAAATCTAATCTTTCTGAATGATTTCATACAGTCTCCCGTAACTCTGCCCAAAACTCCAGACGTAACCGTTCCCAAACCATGCACCCTTTCAGAATTCCCCCAGAAACAACAATCCCTATCCCAAAATTCCATTTCCATTACACACCGATGATGCAACCGACCTTTTTATCCAGCCATGACAACTCCGGTCTTGCTAGCTTGCTTTTCCAGATATCCCCGATGCTCCGGTTGAATGACAACCAACTCCGTTTTTGTTACGCCGGCGGCAACTGCGCCCTTCGCCAGCTCCTCTTCTATCCTCTTCAAACATTGGTTCGCTGGAGATGGCTTGTGCACTGTCAAGAGCTTGACGGCGCCAATGGCCTTCTCCAACGATTCCACATTTCCTCTGTACGATTCACAAGGGCTCGGGAGGGTAATGTCGACCTTTCCCTTGGCGAGAGATCTCACTAGTGACCCGAGAAGCATGCTGTTGCACTCCTCGGCGTCTGGTGAGCTGTGGTAATATCCTTTCATGTATCTACATCCGTCTTTGAGACATCGGTAAAGGAGGACGAAGTGGTCCAAGTAGGCCGAGACTAATGTTTGGCGGTGCTTGGCGATGGTTTCTGTGGACTGTCGTGTTAGCGATTTGACGACCTGACTGAGTTGATCGGCGGAGCAAACTTACCAAAGACTTCCGGGGGCCGAAGGTAGACAATCTTTTCGAGAGGAAAATTGTATCCCTCTGGCCCAGGCTTCCAGATGCGTGCCAAGTGTCCAAATACGATCCTTCCTTGGAGGTCAATCATTGACTCGTAGGTGATTTTCCTGTACATTGTCTCAAAGACTTCTGTGTCTCCAAGCTCCCAAGCAACGCATAGCAGATACGCATTGTCGGTCTGGTGCTTGACGCCCTGCATCCACGAGCGCGCCCATGGGCGAACGATGACGGTCATGTCGTACTTCTCCGTGATTGTGAGGACGTTGTAGAGACGCATCAATGGTAGCTTCTCCGGGACGAGGTTGAAGTGGCCATGAACGATGTTCAGTACGATTTCCATTGCTTCTGGTGAGTCTTCGGGCAGGTCGACGGCCCACTCTCCCGCACCCTCTACCGGACGAGCCTCAAGGAAGCGACCAAATAGCATGGCCTTCAGCACAGGAGAGCTTCGACCAAGGGCCCTTGAGCAGACGACGAAATCTTGTGGGTGTTCTTCAACGTCGCTGCCGACGGAGAGTCTCAGGTCGCCGCTGTCATCGAGATAAATGGTCGGCGCTGAAATCAACTGAGCCACTTCTTCTGTTGGCTCCGTCACTTCTGTGATCTCAGTCACCGATTCCGTGACCACCATGGTGGAAGAAGCCATCTTGCTAGCGATGACAGCTCCGTCGAGGGTATGATAGGGCAAGGAGAAGGACTCGCCCCCGAAGAGGCTGTTGGCCGGAGCTGTTGAACACATCGCGAACTGGCTATACGATCGGCTGAGGTTTCGTCCAAAAGTTCTGCTCACAACAGACCTCGTGAGAACGGAAGAGCGACGGGATCGCGTTCAGTTTATCATTACTTGACGGACGGGCGAGATCTAGGGTATCACACACTCGACGAACGGACCGGGATGTCGTCGCTTCGGCAGAGGCATAAAGGGGACCGCAGATCACAACGTTGATGCTCCGATGACATGACTAGTCTTTGTTCGGGAATCGGTCCCCTCTTTTTTCTAACTTTAGGCGAGAGATGGTGGGACGGCGCAAGTTTTTGGGACGAAAGGTATCTTAAACAATGCGTTATACCTGTTGGTCCCAATGACCGTTTGCTGCCCGACCGGGCGAGATACTCACGGGGCATGGACCCGTTGAGTGTCAAGGCATGTACATAAATGACAGTAATTAGGAAGGGAAATACATGTTATGGAAAGGAAGGAAAGCAAGCTGCCCTCTCACAAACGGCGGTGCTCCAGCGCGGGTGCAACCCTGGGAGCCTTGGAAAATCGTAATAATGTCGCTTTCAAGAAAATCCGGGTTCTTTGTGAGATGCAAACAAGGAACACGGTGGAACGGAGGTCGGAACAAGCAAGATGTTGAAAAGCAGGGCAGAAAAACGGCGTTCGGACCCTTGCTCGGCCAGGATGGTGGCCCCTTTGGTTCCCGTTACGCCAGGGCGGTTATGTGGGTGTTGTGGTCCCTTGCTTCCGTACCACACTGCAAACAAAAGAGGCCTGGCGATGAAACCCCGGGCGGCTATCCTGACTCGGGAGCCCTGGTGTTATTGCAACAACTCTTGCGAAGAAGAGGCATAGCTTGCTGTGCGAGGTCGGTTTGGCAGCACGAGCCGATGTGAGACCCTTTTAGACCTCTGCTATACCGGAGTGCAAAACGTGGTTGTCGTCATTGCACGTTTCCCGGCAAACCTTAACCGTCCTGAACTTTTTGATAAGTCAACATACCCACTTCCTGGCACCCCCCTGTTTCTGGCACCACAAAAACGATGGGATCACAACCCAACCTCCTCATTACTATTAACTATTGATCCTCAACCACACCCACTACAATACAGCTGCCAGCCTCACTAGGGCATTCAGAGTCGCTGGATTCAGCCGTGATAACCTCCTTTTCACCCGCTTCGATTTGAGCCCGATGGATATCCCTGATGTTCGCGAACTTCGTATTGGGATCG